>NC_067402.1:298117303-298417303 GCF_016432865.1 Antechinus flavipes | reverse complement strand
GGAAAGATGGGAAGTTCCATAGAAGATTAAAGTATTGTTGAGACTTCTGGTAATGAGGTCTTTGCCCTAGAGAAATCAAGCATAGGAAAAAAGAGTGAGAAGATAGGAGTATAGGAGGTGATGTGCAATCAGACTTGGCACCTGATTGAATTGAAAGAAGAGGAAATGGGCAAAATATAAGAAGATTCCAAGGTTTGAACCATGGACTAAACAGTAACATCAGATAGACAGTAAAGAAATATTTATAATTTGCAGAAAATGACACTGAGTGTTGAGGGAAAAAAGGTGAAAAAAAAAGTCTGTTCTGAAGGAATTCACATTTTAATTAAGGAAAACATATAAGCTACTGTGTGTGCATGAGAGTTTTTAGATATCAATATCTGTATACTGATATCTATATCTCAAAATAAGAGAGGATAGAGATAGAGGAAAAAGAGGAAAGATAGAGACAGAGACAGAGGCAGAGACTAAGAGACCTACATAGAGAGAAACAGAGACATAGAGATAAAGAGAGAGAGAGAGAGAAGGGGAAGGAAAATGACCCATATGTGCAAAAATGTGTGTAGCAGCCCTTTTTATAGTGCCAAGGAACTGGAAACTGAATGGATGCCCATCAGTTGGAGAATGGCTAAATAAGATATGGTATATGAATGTAGTAGAATATTGTTATTCTATAACAGATGATAAGCAGGATGATTCCAGAAAGGCCTGGAGAGACTTACATGAACTGATGCTAAGTGAAGGGAGTAGAATCAAGAGAACATTGTACACAGCAGCAACAAGATTATGTGATAATCAACTCTGATGGACTTGGCTCGTTTCAACAGTGAGGTGATTCAGCCCAGTTCCAATAAACTCATGATGGGAAGCCATCTGCAACCAGAAAGAGTGCTATGGGGGCTGAATGTAGATCACAATATAGTATTTTTACTTTTCTGCTTGTTGTTTGCTTGATTTTTGACTCTCATTCTGTTTCTTTTTTAATCTGATTTTTCTTGTGCAGCATGATAAATTTGGAAATATGTTTAGAAAAATTGCACATGTTTAACCTATATTGGATTGCTTACTGTCTAAGGGAAGGGAGAAGGGAGAGAGGGAAAAAACAAGTTTTTTCAGGGGTCAATGTTGAAAACTGCATGTATTTTGAAAAATAAAAAGCTATTATAACATAAAAAAGTAAATAGTGTGAATCATAAGCGCATAGTTTTGCAGTAAATCCTCTATTTAGGGTACATTGTATTCATGTTACTTAAGCTTAAAATGAATTTTAAAAAATTAAAAGAAAAAACAAATCTTTTTTTGAAGCTATCCAAAAAAATCCTTTACATCTTATAAATGGCCTCTTTTATAATACTGCCAAATTAGTTACTGGTGAGATATCAGGTTGAAGGTATCTAGCAGAGGTCATTGAAGCAGAGTTGATAATCTCCACTCCAAATGTTCTTTGGACTATTTGTACCCAGTCTGTAGGAGAGCCCTCTGAGCTCAGAGTGGGGTGATCAGCCACAGTCAGATACACTGTACCTAGACCCCAAACATAGTGATGCTATTTTGATCCTCCTTAAAAATGAAGAACAGTCAATAATTTAGCATAAGGCAGTCCAGAATTATTAATTAAGCATCTACTCTATTCCAGGCATTGTGATAATCACTGAGAATACAAAGAAAGGCAAAGAGGGGCAACTAGATGGTGCAGTGGATAGAGCACCAGCCCTGAAGTCAGGAGGATCCGAGTTCAAATCTGATCTCAGATACTTAACACTTCCTAGATGTGTGATCCTAAGCAAGTCACTTAAGTTCAATATCCTTAGCCAAAAAAAAAAAAAAAAAAAAAAAAAAAAGAAAGAAAGAAAAGAAAGGCAAAGGATTATTGTTATTAAGGAGATTGCAGTCTAATATGAGAGGCAATAAGCATAAAATATGCACAAATAAGGTATAAAGAGGATAAATTGGAGATGATTTCAAAGGGAAGGTTAAATTAGCACTAAGAAGAGGTGAAAAAGTTCCATTAGGAGGTAAGATTTTTAATGGGCCCTTGAAAGAAGCCAGAAGGTGATGAGGCTTCCAGGCATGAGGGTATGTGTGGTGGGGAGGACAGCTTGCTCAATAAAGAACTAGATGCAGACTCTCCTATATAGGAATGGCAACAGACACACGAGGCAAGATGGGGGAGGAGGCGTGAAGAAGCCAAGAGAAAGTGTCCAGTGAATGAGGGAACCTTAAGGAGCACCAACCCTCTGGAGTCCAAAGGAGGCACCCGCTTTCACCCAAATCCAGTTTATGGAGGCGAGTGAGTGAGAGATTTGATCCTGTGCCCAGAGAAATGAGGTCACTGTGAGTCAGCGAGGGCTGGTGCCGGGAAGGCAATGGGGCCCGAGCTCCAAATGTCAAAGAGCCATCCAGAGGCTGCTTCCTCCTGCACAATTAACTGCATGGGAAGAACGGCGCAGGAGACAGATTGGTAGCAGGTTCCCTTCCAAGCCCATGCCCGGTGATGACCCGGGGAAATTGGCAGCCCTAAATGCAGTGTGTGTACAGGTAATGATGGAAGCACAGGCCACAGGCAAGTCTCTGAGAAAGGGACTTACTTTCCATTCTCATTTATGAAAATGGATTCTCTGAGAGCAACCTCCACTTGCTAAAAATGCCCAGAGCCACAGGCTTGGCCAGAGGGCAAAGCCATTATCCATCTGTGTTGTAAACTCTGAGAGACTCCAGGACCCGGCTCAGTCCTCTGATAGGCTCCACCAGGTTCGGGACAAACCAGGGCCTACATTTGAGCCAGAATTCTGTCCAATTAATAAGACACTTTGCATTCCCTTCCCCTCCTTTCTCGGATAGCACCCCCCGCCCCAATACAAGTAATGATTTACTGGGCTCCCCCATGCAACGGTATCGGAAGCAGCTCCCATCCTGGATGATGGGCAGAAATGATGGCTGAGGGCTAAGAGCTCCACAAACTCTCGGATGGTCTAGGACGCCATCAGCTACCACCAGGCTCTCCCACTAATTCAGCAGCAAGACCTGAAGCCTGCAGAGACTTACTAGGAAACCACGAGTATTGTAATGGCTTCACCAGCTCCATCAATGATCTTCCCAAACCTCCCCAGCCAGGAGGAAACTTCTTGCTTTCGTCTCCAACAACTGTGAAATGAAACCCTGTCCCTGCCAGGGAGTGTTTGGTGGAGCAGAAATGCAGAAGAGGCAGGAAGGGGACCCTGTTCCTTTGGGAGATATAGCTATGTACTCTATCAAATCACTATAGCTCTTCCCCTCCACTGAGCAGCAAGTAGGGATTGAGGGACCCTGGAAGGGAATGCACTCAAGTAGGTCCTACCGAGGACTCAGCCAACCAAGGAACGTTTGCTCTACCTCAACAGACCTAGGGATTCCTGTGGTGACTGGAATCAATATTTTCCTGATTCTTAAATCCTGGCTTCTGAACTCCTTCCTTCAGAGGCAGCCACCAGACTGGTACTTTCTGGAATCAGATAGCTGAGCTAAAAGCCTGCCTCATGTACTTACTAAATGCATAAGTCTGGACAACCCATTAAACTCCTGTTTCTCAACTTCTTCATTTCTCAAATAATTGCACTGAATTTGGAGTCTTCTCCTGCTAAGACCCCAAGCTAGCCCAGCTTGCTCAAAATGCCCAAGCCTACCTTTACTGGATCTTCCCACATGGTGATCAAGAAAAGAGAAGCGAGGGTTGGTAAGAAGGGAGTCAGGATAGCTCCAAGCCATCTTGGAGTATTGGAAAGACTGTCCTTTTAGACAGAAGTTTGACTTGGTCTGGTTGGCCCGAGAGAATGTGTCTCCACAGGCAAAGAATTCAAGCGGTAAAAAGGCTGGCCTGGGAGGCAAAATATTGATGTGATCAAGAAAAATCCATTTAAGACATTCGGTTTTCTCATCCCAAAAAGGGGAAGAGGGAATGTTAACATATAACCAGCCCACATCACTACTGACCTCTCCTACCTACCTTATTATGATAGACAAAGTGCTTTGCAACTCCCACGTCCAGGCTGTGTGACCTCAAGCAATCATATAACATAGTACTCTAGGCAACATTCTAAGGCTATACATGGCAAAAAAGGGGGCAACATACATAGGTAAAGGAACTTTCTTCAGCTGGGAGTTTTCAGTACCAGAAAAATGGCAGTTCTAGACTTAGCCCCTCCATTTTACAGAGGGATAGAGCTGGACTTTGGGCTCCCTTCCTTCTAGTGAAGAGATCTGCTTTCCACAATAATCATCTATCACTACCTCCCAGGTTTGTACACATCCAGCTCATTTCAGCATATTGTCAGCTAAAACAACTGGCCAAATATAGAAGATATCAAGATTCTCCTAATATGTTAGATGTGAAGGAGAATCCCAGAGTGTTCAGTCCAAGCTGCACCTGAACAGCATCACCCATGACAAACAGGTTCATTGCTCCTCTTTAAAGATCTCCAGTGATGGGCAAGTCAGCTATCTCCAAGGCAGCCCATTGGGGCTTGGGCAATTAAATCCTTAGGCAGTGTTTCCTTAGAGAGGAATTTGTCTGAAGTTTCTCCTTGGAACTTCCTTCCTTCCTTGTGATATTCTGTACCCCACATGAAAGTGCTTCTTCCATCTACCATTCTCCAGCAAGAGCAGCCCAATTCTTTGGATTAATTTTCCTAAGAAATGATCTTAAGCTTTACCATCATCTTGATCTCCTTTCTTTGGGGACAAATCCAATGAGACACTATACCTCAAGAACAAATATGATTTAAGCCCTGTATCTGGCTCATCCTACCTGAAGGATGTTGTGACTCTCTCAATTCCTCGTCATTTCTCTCCTTCTGCACACACTGTTGCTCTTATCACTACAGGACTTTCAGTATGGCAGATCCAAAGCACTTCATATTTCCTCATCCCAGATAACCCATAAAAAGTCTTCCAGAGATTGGAGGAGCCCCATTCGTTGCACTGGGGGATTCTTTTGGTGAAGACTAGGACCTTGAGGTATGGTTTTGAGTTTTTCCATGATTCTTTCAATTCTAAAATGAAGAGATTCAGTCTCTTGCCTGTGTCTTCTTTTAAATACTCCAAAGCATGGCTGCTTAGTTTTTTGTTGTTGTTGTTGTTGTTGTTTGTTTTGTTTGTTTTGTTTTGTTTTGTTTTGTTTTGTTTTGTTTTGTTTTGTTTTGTTTTGTTTTGTTTTGTTTTTTGCTATACATCTCTTTGGTAGTCCAAATGGTGGAGCCTATGGACCTTTTTTACAGGACCTTATTTTTAAATACGTAACATATAATGCATACAGTTATAAGGGAAATCAGTTACATTGAAACACAGGGATTAAATTCATAGACCTGAGATTAAGAAATCTTGTCAGAGATCTAACATAGAATTAGAAAAGATTGTCCAAAGCCATTAAGTGCATTTTAGAGAGAATTTAAGTAATTTTTCAAGGTTCATACAACAATAAACCACTGAGGAGTAACTAGACCCAGGCCACCATAACTAAAAGTCCATCACTGATCACAGCACCATCATGCTCTCAATTCTACAACTTCCTATAAAGCACTGACTATGTATTCCCAAGCTCTGGGGATACAGAGGGATCAGTAAGACCATCCCTCCTTTCCCGGAGCTCTCCCTTGTGCTGAGGAACATAGGGAAACTTCAGCTACAAGTCAGATGTCTTGATCCTTTTTTGCAGGTTTCATTTTTAATGCCATTTCCTTTCGAGAAATCTCATCTGTTTTTGAGATTAAACCATTGGACAATATCCAGGGCATTGGACTTATACTCTGAGTAAACAGTCATGGCACTGCAGATAGTGAACAAGCATTTATTAAGCACTTACTGTGTACCATATACCAGGCTAAGCCCTGGATACAGATCCATTACATAGAGTGTATTTTCTCTAATGGCCCTCCCAGTTTAAAATATAATTTCTCTTAGACTCAGTTTCCTTTTCTTAAAAAAAAATTGAGAATGGCAATGCTTGCAGTTCCTGCCACCCAGAGTGGTTGTGGGAAAAGTGTTTTCTTTGTTACTAGCAGAAAGCTGAAGCAATGAGAGCTGCTGTTATTTTTATTATTCTCATCATCATTGTATTCTTCACCAAAGAGCGGTCAGCATTGCCAAACTGAAGAAGTGGACCAATGATAAATAAAAGAAAGACTGCTAATGTAAGAAATCACAGCTATTTAAAGAGAAAAGCAGCCCTCTTACAAAAGCATAAAGAACTGGATTCAATAGCTCCTCAAAATCTTGTTGAGAAGAGGCTGGAGCTTGGGAGATGTGAGACTGATCTTAGAAAGCTTGGGTTTCCATGTACTCCCCGCTATCTGAGTTTATTCGCTTGGACTGCCTCTGCAGTACAATGAGTGCCGAGTGGGACCTTTAGGAGAGAGCCAGGACTGCTCCTAGCAGCAGGGTGGCCCAGGGACTGTTGTCATGGGGAGAGCTTCTGAATTCCGAGACCTGTTCTCCGGAGGCTGCCCTACTGGGTGATCCACCCATTTCTCTGACACTGCCCTACATAAAGCACACATGGGCACCAAGCAAGGATGCTTAGCCAAAGTGGGGATGGAGGAGGAATGGAGGGAAGCTCACTTAGAGGCAGAAAAGGGATTTCTGATCTAAGAATTCAATATATTTATTAGGATTTTCCTGGAATCCTCCATGGGAAAGACTTTCTAGATCCATTCTGGAGATAGCATCAATAAGATGGCTGCTTGTCCCCAAAACATTTGAACCTAATGGAGGGTGGGGCAGGAGTAGAAAAAGACACAAAATGAGGGACAGCTAGATGGTACAGTAGTTATAACACTAGTCCCCAAATCAGAAGAGTCTGAGTTCAAATTCAACCTCAGACACAACACTAGCTGTGTGATTTTAGGCAAGTCACTTAATTTCAATTACTTCACAAATTAAAAAAATAAATAAATAAATATATAAAAAATAAAGAATACACTACAATAAGAATATTAAGGAAAAGAAGAATGACATTTATGTGGCACTTTAAAAATGCCAATATTTTGCAAATATTATCTCATTTCCCCAACCCTTCAAGGAAGATGCTGATATTGTCCCCATTTTACAGATGAGAAAACTAAGGCAGATTAAATGGGCTTTAATGAATTGTCCAGAGTCACATAGCTAATAATGGTCCAAGGCTGGGTTTGAACTCAGGTTATCCTGACTTTTGGCCTGGCACTCTGGGCACTATGGCGCTACCTGGAGTTCCCTACATTGAACATCACTGATGATCTCTAAATCAAAGTGATTGTGTCAGGTGCTAAATAGAACACACAAAGGGGGTGGAGGGGGAAAGGAAACTGCCCCTGTTGTCAAGGAGTTTATAGGCTATTTGTGGCATATAATGTGTTCACAAATATAAAGTAAAAGTGTATATAGAAATATGGTGCTAAGTACTGGAGAATCAGTAATAGGGAGCCACTGAAGTTTTTAGTAGGGGAGTGATGGGATCCAGTTGGAATGGAATACTGGAGTATTAAAAGGAAGTATTAAAAGGAAGGGGGACGCAAAAGGGGAAAATGGGGCAGTGAAGAAAAATTTTGCTACCTTCTTAATTTTTTGTGGACAGATCTCAGGCCTTGAGAAGTATAGTGTCCACCCTGGTCTCAGGTCTACAAGGCTTCCAAGAAACCCATACCAGGCTGGCTGCTTTATCACTAATAAGAAAGCCATTCAGAGACATGGAGGTGAGATTTTCTTAGTAATGTTTGTTCTAGCTACCATTTTTAAAAATGGCTCATTGGAGTTCAAGAAACAAGACGCAAGGAAGAGAGAAAAGCTTAATCTTCACAAGGAAGAAAACAAACTTTTTTTTTCATTTTGGAAAATATGTTGGCAATTACTAAAACAAATTTGATGCAACTAGGGTAATGAATATTCAATTTTTAAAAAAGTGCTATCTTGCAAAACTCCAAAGAGTCGCAGAACACCACAATGGGGAGGGGCCCGACAACAGGGAATGGCAGGGCTGGAAAGGGGCTGAGAACAGGGGATGGAAATGCTGAAGGGGTCTTAGAACAGGAAATGTCAGAACTGGGAATGGGTAAGGAGCACAAAGACAACCTGGTTCAAAACTCTCATTTTGCACAGGGGGAAGCAGAGGCCCAGTGAGGAGGAATTACCTGTCCAAGTCCAAAGTGATTACTCAGAACTTCAACCTTTTCTTCCTCTTTTTCCATAATAGGAGATTACTATTAGCACTCCAAATCAGAATGTCAGTGAGAACAGACCTTTTTGTGGTATTCTTATATGTGAAACTATCTACCATTCTCAAGATCTTCACACTGCTCAGGCAATTCACACACTTCTGTCCTCATTTTCCAAATGAGGAAAAGGAAATCAGCACTTATTATATGCCAGGCACTGTGCTAAACTCTACAAGTATCTCATGTGAGCTTCACAACAGAAAGTTTTATAGAGGAAGAAAATGAAGCAGGCAGGGCTTAAGTGACAGTTTCAGAGTCACATGGCTAATGAGTATCATTTTTTAAACCAAAGATGAAAATGAATTTATAGAAACTGAAAATCCAATTATCAACAAGAAATAACAAAATTTTATACCATAAAAGATGACTAATAAAGTTCTTTTCTCCCCACACATATTTCCACATTTGTCATACTGAACAAGAAAAAAATATATCAGAAAGGGAAAAAAATGAGAAAGAAAAAAAAAGCAAAGCAACAACAACAAAAAAGTTGAAAACATTATATTGCCATCTATTTTCAGTTCCCATAGTCTTGCCTCTGGGTGCAGATGGCTCTATCAAAAATCTATCAGAATTGGCCTGAATCACCTCATTTTTGAAAAAAGCCAAGTCCATCAGAGTTGATGATCATATAATCTTGTTGTTATGTACAATGTTCTCTTGGTTTTACTCATTTCATTCAGCAACAGTTCATGGAAGTCTCATGCTGCTGATCACTTCTTATAAAACAATAATATTCCATAGCATTCATATACCATAATTTATTCAGCTATTCTCCCACTGATGGGCATCCATTCAGTTTCCAGTTCCTTGCCACTACACAAAGGGCTGCTATAATCATTTTTGTCCAGCTAATGAATATCTGATGACAGATTTTAACTCAGCTCCTTCTGACTCCACAGTGTCACCTAGTTGCTTCTAGGCAGAGGCAGAAACTGAGGCACAGAACTGATTAATTAGCAGTGCAGGGCAACTCAGCTAGGTTCAGAGATTCCAAATTCCCATCTTCCTCTTTCTAAGTCCATGCCTGTGTCTTCTCAGCTCCCCACTTGTTGATTTTCTTTGCTCTAACTCTAACCCTAGGTTTGAATACTGCTTTTCTATGCATGGGTTCTTTCTGCTCCAATCATAAGTAAGCTCTCTAAGAGTTTGTATATTTGTATAACCAAGACTGAGCACAGTGCTGAGCATAAAAGGATGAAAGTGCATAATATGTAGGTGCTGAATATTGGGTCCAAGGATGGTTCCAAAGTAGAGATAATGGTCTAGATTCAGTCTAAGAATATTAAAGGCTCAATGATGGAACGTTTCTCCAAAGAGCATACCGAATATTGGCCAGAGGATGTCATGAAACATTCCAACACCTGGTGGAAGGCTAAGAATCATTGGCCACCCATGTATAAATGGAACCATGGTACCCCAAAGCATGACTGAAACATGCCCAGTTAGATTTCTTTTGTACAATAAAATGTAAGCCAGGGAGGTCCAATGTGCATATCAATATTTATGTTTTTAATTATATGAAAACAGCAGATTGTATTTACTCTTCTCAAATCAGAGAGGAACAACAATCAAAATACAATTCTCCCTCTACCTTAGCTCAGAGGCATAAAGTTTCAAGTCAGATCCTTGGAGGTAGACATTGCTAGGACATTAACACTGCTGGGTGCTCACCATTTGCCACACCTGCTCTCTAGCAAAAGATACTTTTCTTGTCTTGAAACAGAAGCTGCCTAATCATATTCCTCAGACTTAGCATGAAACAAACAATTAGACAGCAGGGATGAAAGATTGGGGAATAAGAGAAAGAAAGACTCACTTATAGCAGATTTCGGAGACAGAATCAATAAACGGAGACCCCATCCATGCTGGTCACTGGGGGAGAGACCCACTACTATATCCCAAGGACATGCCATTAGAGCATATTAGTAATTCATTTCCAGGAATACAACAGGATCTCTCTGTGGCCCCGGCATTTAGGGAAAGCCCCTTCTTCCACACACGTCTTTTTTTTGCCTCAAAACAACTGCTAATAATAGTAGCAGGCAACTTATTTTTATCAACAGGTATTTATTAATCATCTACTATATACCAGGCAATCTCTTATCATATCAGCCTCATGATTGCTGAGTGACCAACTAGCCTCTGATCAATAACTTCCATTGATGGAAAGCTCATTACCTACCAAAGCAGCCCATTTTCTTCTTCATTAATTAGGATTTCCTCCTCTCATCTTGAAATATGCTGCTCTGAAGCTGCCTTTTTTGCTCCTAACTTTGCCCCATGGGCTCAAGCATGAATGGACATTAAAAGCCACTTGACCTTATGATCTCAGTAATAGTGACCAAGTATGAAATTCCATATTAATGCTAGCTCATAACAGTTGATGTCTCAATAGTACCATAAAGTTGGCAGAGCACTCTGTATTTCTGTCCCTGTTTGTTTCTCTCTTTCTGTCTCTCTGTCTCTCTTCTCTCCCTCTCTCTCTCTTCTTTGTCTCTCTCTCTCTTCTTAGATAGATAGATATAGAAATGTAGATATATATAAATATATAGATATAGATTGATACATATTTGTGTGTAATATGTGTGTATGTCTATGTATATATGTACACATACATATATGTATTACCTTATTTGATTCTTGTAACACACCTGTGAACTAGATACTGCAGCATAGGTAAGTTGTTGATGGCTGAAAACTTCATAAGCATCAGAGGCAGGATGTCAAAGGGGCATTTTTGAAGGTTTCAGCATAAAAACAAATTAAGTCAATAAGTTAATGAAGTGTATGCCAGACGTTATTCATTAACGCAAAGCAGCCAGACAATTTAGGGTATATGAATGTAATAGAGTATTATTTGTCATGTAAAAAACAATGAACAGGAAAATAAGGGAATACATGTAGAAAATGATAAAGAATAAAGTAAATTGAAACAAGGGACTACTATATATGATCACAGTACTGTAACCAAAAGCCACATTAAAAAGCAAGCCATATTTCATAGTGGCAAGAAAGTGGGAACTGAGTAGATGCCCATCAGTTGGCTGAATAAGTTGTGCTATATGAATATTATGGAATATTATTGTTTTGTAAGAAACGACCAGCAGGATGATTTCAGAGAGGCCTGGAGAGACTTATAGGGACTGATGCTGAGTGAAATGCATAGGGCCAGGAGATCATTGTACACGGCAACAAGAAGACTATATGATGATCAATTCTGATGAATGTGGCTCTCTTCAACAATGAGATAATTCAGACCAGGTCCAATGATATTGTGACGAAGAGAACCAGCTACACCCAGAGAGATGAATTTGGGAACTCAATGTGGATCACAACATACTATTTTCACTTTTTTTGTTGTTATTGTTCATTTGCATTTTATTTTCTTACTCATTTATTTTCCTTTTTGATCTGATTTTTCTTGTGCAGCAAGAGAATTGTATAAATATATTTATACATATTGGATTCAACATATAACAGATATTGGATTGTTTGCCATCTAACAGAGAGGGTGGGGGGAAGGAGGGGAAAAATCTGAAACATAAGGTTATACAAGGGTCAATGTTGAAAAATTATCTGTGCATATGTTTTGAAAATAAAAAGCTTAGAAGGGAAGTGATAAGAAACTGGGGGGGGGGGGAATTTTACATCCAAAAAAATAAATAAATAAAACAAAAAGCAAGCCATCAATCATGTTATTACTCAAGCTAATTTCAATGACCAATCTTGATAGGCATTAAAAAAGGATGAAAAGCATTGCCCTTTTTTTGGCAGGAAGGGAGGTGACTATAGGTTTGGAATATGGCAAACACTGTTAAATAGGCTAATTTTCTTGTCTAGTCATATGTTTCTGTCACAAGGGAGGCTTCCATAGAATAATTTATTAGGAAGCAACTGTAACATTTATTGTAAATGTATTTTTTAAAAAAAGTATTTTTCCAAAGGAATCCATTCCTAAAGAGAAAATAATTCACTTTTTCTTTAAAAACTAGTTTTTACCCTGGAAATGGGTCTAAGAAACATCAACTTTTTCTCTGTTGCTGAGTCAATGCTAAGGAAACAATTCCAGGCTTCTGGCCAGCACGACACTCTCTAGAAGAGTTGGATAAACCTTGTTTTTCATGCTACACCTGGATGAGAATAGCTCTCAGACAGAGCCCTCCCCAAGCCTCATTTTGTTCCAGGCCTGAGTGTCCTCAAAGTAGATTTAGAAGATTAGGGGCAGATATGGCAGAGCTGCCTGTTATCCATGTCTCCTTCCAAGTAAGAGGGACTGCAAGGTTTTGGATCTCTCTCTGGAAGGCTAAGGAGACACTTAGGCCCATTAAAGGGATGCTCACCAGTTGTTCTCAGCTCTGCAGCGGACAGAAAAATGAGTTTACAATTATGAGGTAAGGATGCTGGCAGACAGACGGAAGAACATCTTGTCTGAAAGGATGATTAGACTTGGGGAATTCTATGGGAGGAGGCTGAGGCTCCTTCCCTGGAGATGTTTATAAATAGGTCAAGCAGTCACATGGCATATAGTCCCACCACTCAGGATAGAGTATGTGCCTGGAGGCAGGAGACTGGACTAGAAGACCCCTCGTCTGATCTTATTATGCCCCTTAGGAAGCCTGGGGCAATGAAAACTTGGCAAAAAAAAAATGAGTTGCCCAGGGGAGTTAGACCATTGCTGAAAGAAAAAAAAAAAAACTTCACGTGGCAAGGTTGAGTTTAATTGAAACTGATTTTAAATGAGCTTGGTGGGAGTTGAGCAAAATGGGCTGGACACACAATGCAGCCTACACTGTGGAGAATGAGAGTTGTGGGTCCCAACATCCTTGCTGCTGAATAAACATTCATCAGTGACAATCCTTGATATGACGTCTATTTAATAGGCACATACCGTGTGCTAGACTTTACACTTAGTGTTGGCAGGCTCTATGCTTAAGGATCTTCCATAAGAAAAAGGAGTGATACCTAATAAACAACATGAAAACATGCCAGGAGGTAGAAGGTGTTATGAGAATAGGAGAAATTCTAATAAAGAGTACTGGGAGTATCTGAGAAGGGAGAGGTCACTATTAGCCAGGGGATGAGGGAATAGGAGAGTTTCAATTAAAGTGTACTGGGGGTATTGGAGAAAAAGGAGGTCACATCTAATTGAGAATGGATAAGGCAAAACTTCATGGGGAAAGCAGCATCTGAGTTAGGATTTGAAGAAATATTCAGAAGCTTTAAGGGTAGTCACAAGGAAGGTGTGCAAATGTGCAAAAATAAAAAGCAGTGTAAACCTAGAGTGCTTAGCAAGATTTAGTTTATCAGAAATGCAGTGTATATTCAACAATTTATATATTGTTGTGTCCCCTCAAAAGGTTCTATCATTCCCTTTGTTCATGATCCCATTTGGACTTTTCTTGCCAAAGATACTGCAGTGGTTTGCTATTTCCTGCTCCAGCTCATTTGATAGATAAAGAAACTAAGGCAAAAAGGATTAAATGACTTGTCCAGAATCACATAGCTAATAAGTGTCTGAGACCAGATCTGAACTTAGGAAGATGAGTCTACTTGACTCTAGGCCCAATATTCTATCCACTATGTCACTGCCCTCAATTTGAATGTAGTCATTCATACAGCACACTCATCAATTTTTTCCAAAAAGAAAAAAAGCTGTCATGAACACACAACTTCCATGATGTAATATAAGAATATCAAAAAGCAAAAAAAAGCCTCAAAAAGCTATAGTGTAATGGGGAAAGTGTGACAAGACTAATTTTAGCACGGATCAATGTAAACTTCTATGTGTGGGTTCAAACAACCAATCAATCCTGAAAGTAAAGCACAGGAAAATTGTGGTAGTCATTGTTCATTTGTAAAACTGTACTGTAAGGTCAATGTGAGTTTATAAGCAGTTCGGAGGCAAGATTCTAAAGGATTCAATTAGCAGATGTCAACATAAAAACAAATAAATTTAAAAATAATGAACATTTATATAATCTAATTTTTATCAAGCTATTTCTTGTTTCATCATATGCCTTTGACCCTCTATTCATGGTTCTTCTCACAAGGGTCAATGAATATATAGGGTTCCTCTTTCCCCCTTTTCCCCTTTACTTCCAAAGAGACAAACATGTTTTTTTTTTTTTTTTGGTTCTTCTTCTTTTTTAATATTCTCTTCTACGCTGTTAAGATTTTGAACTCCAAGCTAAATATCCCCAGTTCTATCAATGGATTTCCATAGGGCACCAAATACTTCCACCATTTTTGCCAAACTTCACTAGGTATATGTCTATCTGTCAGTTTTCTTCCTTAAGTGGGGTTTCTGTTATAAGAGCAAATATGCCAGATATAATCAAATCATGGAAGACTATTAGACAATTATATCCTTCCTTCTGGAAAGTCAAACCCTTTGATTCAGCCTAAGAGCCCACTAATGGTAATGCCATCATAGCACAGTTTCCTCTTTCAACTCTGATCCTAACTCACCAGACTTACCACCATGCTTCAACTGCTTTCTCACCATGGAAGATCCTTCTGTAAAACTTCCTTCTCCCACTGGTGAGTTTCTCCCAGAGTCTATATTTTGAGGATGGTCCTAAGAAAGGTATCCTCCATTTCTCTCCTGATGGTTTCTGACTCTTGGTATTTGCTGTCATTCTCTCCTCCAGGTGCCTTCACTTCCCTTCTGATCTCAGCTTGTCAATTGATTATTTACATGCAATTGATAAATTTATATTATATATATATTCTATATTATATTATATTATATATATCCTATATATATATATATATTGCTTCTATTTGTAACCCAAGAGTTTAGCACAGTGCTTGGTATATAGTAAGACCTTAATGAAAGTTGATTGACTTGACTTACACTGATGACTAATATTAAGCTTTCCATCTAATAAAAAAACAAACAGATTTATTTCTAAAGCAAACTAACTCATACTTGACATTGATTTTTTGAACCCAAACGTAGGACTTTCCTTTCCCCCTGATGAATTTCATCTTGATTCAATACCTCATTCTAGTCTGTCAAAATTGTTTTTGGATCCTGATTCTGTCATCTAATGTATTCATTACTGCAAAATCTGAAATAATAGATTCTCTGCAGATGGGTGGCACCCATCAATCCATCTAGACTAGTTTGGTCTCAAAGGATTTAATAAGATAATTCCCCAAATTAGTGATTCAAATATGAGCTCCTAGCATCTCACTAAAGTTCTCTGTTTAGTGCAGACACATCATTCCCTAGATAGGGTTTGCCAAACTCCATTAAAATCCACATTACCAAGCTGTTTTTAGAATGTGTCTTTGCAAGGTGACAGGTGACCAATGCAATGTCACAGACCATCTTTGCCTATCACTTTCAATGAGAGGAGCAGGTGACACCAAGAAAAATACACAAGACATTTTGCACCATCTCTTACTATCAAAAACAATCTCTTAAAAGAAAAAAAACCTGTCTCTTCTCCTTGACCTCTGGCTCCTTGCTTGTCCCCAGTCATACGACATCTGCCTTCTATATTGCTTTGTTTTTTCACAAACTACCAAACGATCATCAAATAACACAAGATAATCCCGCTGTCCTTGGTCCTGAAATGAGTACAGGTGGATGGCTGTATGCAGCCCAGAGGCCAGAATTCAGGAAAGGAATTGACAAGTTGAGAGGCCATGTCACATAGGAGATGGAAAATCTGCCTTGGAATCATAAAGCCTTAAATTCAAGTCCCACTTTGGACATAATCTGACTGGGTGAGTCAGACTACAAATCAGCTAAATCCACAATGCTGTCTAGATAATTCTGTGATTGCATTTTGAAGAGCAAGTGAAAATTTGCTTTGGGGGAGGGTGTTTCTTCACTGGACATTCCTTACAGAAAGAAATCACAGGTCTAGTCCAAAATATTAAAAAGACAAAAGCAGAGGAGGTCAATTAGAGTGCTTGAGATCTTTAGGACCATTCCAAAAGAGCATAAGTTTGAAGTAAATGTGTGTATGTGTATGTGTTTGTGTGTGTGGGGGGGTAGGGTGGAGTATGGGTGTGGGTTGTTGGAACAGAGAAAGTGTGGAGTGAGGGGTTGTAAACAGAGTTGTACATTTCAAAAATTTGAAGAGCTGTCATGTGAAAGGGGCATTAGACCTACTCTAGTCTATCATCCACCCACTTCCATCCCATTCAACAAAAACAAAACTATCACAAGGGATAGACCAAATTAGGAGCAATATTTCAGTGAGAGCTCAATTTGTTTCATGTGATGATGATAATCATGATGATGGTCAGAATTCACATAGTGATGAAAAGGTTATAAAGGCTATACATAAGTTATCTCCTTTAATATTCACATTAATCCTATGATTGATACTTTTATAAGTGCTATTGCTATTTTGCAGATGGAGAAACTAAGGCTTAGAGTTTAAATGACTTGTCCAGTGACCCACAACTAAAGAAAGCATCTAAGTCAGAATTTAAACTCAGGTCTTCTTGACTATAGACACAGTAATCTAGCCCCTGAACCACTTGGCTCATAATGATGAGAGGTGACCAAAAGGACAATGATCTGCTTAAGATGTTGACTTCCCCTTCACTGGAAATCTCCAAGCAAAGTATGCCTTAGAATGCATCATGTTCAAGATACTACAGAATTCACTCATGATTTTTATAGCATTTGTACTAGAAGAAAATCTATGACAATTCCATGCTTCAATGAATGAGGTTAAAATAAAGCTCACCTTTCTATATAAGCAGGAAAGGTTTAATGAAATAATGAGTAGGGTAAGACAAAATATGGAAATGTTTCTAGTGAGAATGAGCAAACACTAAAAAGACAGTAGGTCCAAATCCTATCTCTGATTCTTGAATAATTCATGCTAATAACTACTGAATTCAATAGGCCCTCAGTTTCTTCATATGTCCACTAAAGGTTTTGGTCTAAATGGCTTTCTGATGAAATGAGAACATATTTGTAAAGCACTAAACACAATATTTGCTATGCAGTAGGCATTTGATAAATACCTCTTCCCCCCTTCTCACTTCCATTTCTACATATATATTCACATCTCAAAATTGCTTTTCTAGGCCTTCACACATACACAAAATCTAGAACCACCCTTCTACAACAACCTTACATTATCTAGTTTCTTCCTCATCATATGCTCTGTCCCAACTCTCATCCAAATGGACTCATCGTCATACTCTACGGAAGCTCTGCACTTTCACCACCATCAAGAGCTTCACAGATAGTACACAAAGACCAATCCTCATTTCTTTAGCAATTTAGAATAAAAAAAGGCCTTTGCTTCAATAACCCTGTAATGGAAACAATCAGACTCAAGGGCTAAACCTGGAATGTCATTAAAAGATGAAATCCCAGGTATTCAAAGTTCTTCCAACAGTACAAGATGGGAACTGCTCTAAAAGCTATTATCTTAATTTTTTTTAAACACTGAGGGAGTAAAGTGATTTATTTGCCAGGCTCACAGAGACATTACATGGCAGAGATAGGTCTTAATGGCACGAATGAGTCTCATCATCACTTTTCCTCCCCCAAGACTCTGCCCATGGCAAATGCTTCACAACTGTTTGCTGCTGAGAGTCATGTGTTCCATGTATAGTGACCAAACTCCTCATCACCTGAGGACACCAAATGTTTTCCCCATCTTTGTTTCAGATGCAGGTCTCTAGGGGAGTCCACCAAGAGCAAAGCCTCCCTTCATTCCAATCCTTTCTCTGATCCTGCCTGGTCTGGAAAAGCATAGATATGAATCTACAACAAAGAGATCTCATGGAGAAAGAGGATGACAAGGGCCTCAAGACTCAGAAAGACTGGGTTCAAGTCCCATATTGGTCAAGAATCATATAATCTCGGGCACATCTCTTTCTAGTTTCTGTTTCTCTTCTGCAAAATGAAATGGTATAATGGGATTTAAGGGACTTAAATTTCCCTCCCATTTCCAATAGTTCTCTTACTAAGGTTTTTCCCAAATGTTTCCTCCCAGTTCTGACCTTAAATTTTTGAGGTCCCTAGGTCTCTCAGAGCTCTGGCATTCTTTGTTCTGAGAATCCTTCTGAAGCTGATATTTTTCTGTTTTAAGGCCCTGCTTATTCTAAGGTCCCTCCCAGTTCTGACATGCTCTGTTCTAAAGCCTCTCCTATCTCTGACATCTCCTGTTCTAAGGTCTGGCTCAGCTCTCACATTCCCTTTCTAGCTGCATCATCAAACTCTCTAGGAGAAAATGAAAATCCCCTTGTAACCTCTTCTATTGACATCTGTCCATAATTTATTCACCTATTCCTCTTTCTTTTTGAGTTGGTTTCCCAGGAGAGTGATAAATGGGAGTACCCAAAGTTGTAAGGAATCCAATTTCCTTGCTACAAATGGGGATAAACCTCTCTTTAGCCCTCAGCTTCCTGAAAGCCCTCTCGCCTGGGCAGTCTGCCCCTCAGTAAGCCTTGGCTTTCTTTGTTCAGGGAAGCCCAGGTTGTCTGGGTAATAGGGCTCCTAATGGCTCTGGGGACTGGCTTTCCTCCCCAGAGGAGGGACAGTCTGTCACAAAGCTGATTTTGATCACCACAGAAGGCAGGCCCTGTGCTAACTGCCATCCTGTCAAATATCTCCTCCAACACAGAGAAATCCTTCACGTTCTCTCTATCCCAGACTCTCCAATAATTGGCGTGGAGAAATGCACCTGTTCCTAGGATAGGTCCCAAACCATGAGCAGCCTCTGGGCTCTTTGAGCAAAACCCAGAAAACAGCATGAAATCCCTGGCTGGGGTGAGGGAACAATCCGGTCTCTGCGCCAAGAGCAAACAGATCTGGAGAAAATCTCAGCTTCTCAATACTAGGCCTAATTCTCTTGCCGAGCTTTGAGCCTGGTGGGGAGACAACTTGACAGCTGATTGTGTGTCCCATCTTTCCTGCCCTCTATGGCCCTGCCAAACCCCAAGCCTCCAAACCAGACCCATTTCCTCCGTTTAAACTCCAGGGATGTGGCTCTTCCAGATGTGACTTTACAGTTCTAATGGCAGATTCAAGAAGGGAACGGAACAAGACTTCTGGTCCAGTCGCCCACCCAACACAACCAGCTGGAGGGTCAAACGCAGAGTAATGAGAGTAATTGGTAGTAATAATTGTTGGATAATAATAATAAAAATAATAGTTGGAGGAGGGTGAATGGACCTCTCTCATCTTAGAGTCACAGGAGCAGATTTAGAATTAGAAGGGATCTTTGAGGTCAGCAATCCTTCATTGCACAGATGAGGGAACCAATACTGGAGAAAGGTCCAGTGTCTTGTCCAATATAACAAATTACTTAAGTGTCCCAGGCTAGATTTCAATTAAGATTATCCTAACTCCCTATGGGACTGTCTCTTCACTCTGCCCCCCAGCGGCCTTATTATGTCACTGATTCCTTGGCACAGAAACCTGCTGCTTGAAGAAACTACTTTTGGCCAAGGAACACCTTCAAGGCCACTTAGAGCCTTAAAGAGTCCCCCGAGGCTCTGAGAAATTAAAGGACAGCGCCCGCTTCCTGCTCTGAGGTCACTTCTTGATGTATTGTACAATTTGTCAAGTCAATAGGCAAGGTGTCATATTTGACATATATTGGATCACTTCCTATCGTGGGGAGGGAGGAAGAATCTGAAGCACAAAGCATTGCAGAAATAAATATTGAAAACTGTCTTTGCACATTTTGGGAAAAATAAAATACTTTAAAAATATCTATATCTATCTCTTCATATCTATATATCTATATCTCTATTATCCCTATCTCTATATATTTATATATTTGTATCTATATCTCTATAACTGTATCTATTTGTCTATATCTCTACATATCTGCCTATGTTTATATCAATCTCTACATCTCAATCTCAAAACCTATCTCTAGCTCCATATCTATCAATATCTGAATATCAATATTTATCTATTTATATCAATATCTATCTATGCATTTATGCATCCATATCTCTCTCACCTACAGTATCTCAGCCACTGCTCTATGCTAAATAGTGGGGATACAATTACCATTATAAAAGGGAAGCCAGGTAGCCCAGAATAAAGCACTTAACTTAGCTTTAGGAAGATGTGAGTTCAAATTCAGCCTATCATACTTATTAATTGTGTGATCTTGGGGCAATTCACTTAATTTCTCCTTACCTCAGTTTCCTTATCTGTAAAACAGAGATCATAATATCATCTATCTTCAATGATTTTTGCAAAGATGAATAAAATAAAAATTGTAAAGTTCCCAGCACAGTGCAATGCCCAGCACATAAAAAAGAGTTAATACTTGTTCCTTCCTTCTCTCTCTTCTTTGCTCCATTCTTCTTTCCTTACTTTTTTCCTCCTTTTGCCCTTCACTCTTTCCTTTTCCCCTTACTTCCTTCCCTCTTTCCCATCTTCCTCCTCCCTTTTCCTTTCCCTCTCCTCCTTCCTTCCTTGTCTTTTTCCCTTCTTTTGTGCTTCCCATTCTCTTTCCTTCCTTTTCTTCTTATTTCCTCTTCTTCCTTCTCTCCCTCTTTCCATTCCCCCCTCCTTTTGATCTTCTATCTTTCCTCTTCTCTTTTTTATTTCTCTCCCTTCCTTCTTAGCTATGTGATGTGTAATTCCAATACCAGTTTCAGTAGAAATAACAACACTTGTCAGAACAGTGGTGGCGGCAGCAATAGCAGCAATGACACTAGCCACACTAACAACAGCTCCCCAGTTTATTCCAGCAGCCACTGGTTTGCCAGTAGTTATAAGGATAACAGGACTGTAACGTTTTACACACTAAGGGCAGGGCCACAAGGACTCAGGCCTGGAAGCCCCAAATTCTGCCCAAGGGGAGCTCACGGTCCAGTATGGATCAAGAGATACACACAGGCACAAACTCTAAAGCTGACTAATGAGGAGAGGGGCCAACAGAATTCTGGGAATTCCAGAAAGGGTGAGATCAGCTAGAATGAGGAAAGCAGGGAAGGCTTCACAGACAAGGTACCCATGGACCAGAGCCATGGAGGATAAATGGGATTTTGACAGGTGGGCACTCAGGGGAGGAGGGGGCACACTAGGGCCAGGTACTAGTGCATGCAAAAGCCTTTGACCCAGGTGCCCTGGGGATCCTGCCTGCAGTAATTACACAATACAAGGTAGAAGGGCTCAGCAATTGTAAACCTGAGTCAGCATGAATGTTCTCTCCTGAGGCAGTTCATTAGACTCAAAAGCACTGAGAGCTCATTTTTCCACATGATTTCTGGAGTGCAGAGCCTGCCAGGGCCTTCCTGAGCCTTGACCAAGGAAAGCTTGAAGGGCTCTGAGAATCAGAGTCCCCAAGCTGGCACAAGCCTCAGGGGGGATTTTGGGTCACCCTTGCTGGGTCCACAGATGCTCCCTTCACTTAGCGGATGGCCACTGACCCTCTACTTAGAGATCCCCCCACTATAGTTATATAACCCTCTCCCACAATGCTCCTATTTTGTTTTTGTTGATAGCCACACGAGACAAGGGACACTGAACCCACTTTACAACTAAGAAAAATTGGGGTCACATCTCAATCCTAGCTATGCAATCCCAATCCAGTGTCTAATATTCCAAGTTTCAGAAAAGTTCCCAACTTGCTTTGGCAGAGGGAATGTCCTCATGGGACAAGATCCCTTCTACATTCATTCCAATTTTGAGAAATTGTGGTGAGAAGCTTGCTTCTAGGCAAAAGGTCCTAGATCCAAAGCTGAAGGGTACTGGAATGGGCATTCACATTTGGCAGCCATACCTTTTTTTTAGTCCATCTTCATCTTCCTCTCTGACCCTCCCTAGTCAGCAGAAGTAAGATCTTTGAGGGAAGGGGCTGCCTGGCTTTTATCTTTGTAATCCCAGTATTTAATACAGAGCCTGGTACAACAGTAGGTGCCTAATAAATGCTTGTTGAGTGTGTTATTGACCACACCTGCCCTGTTATGTGGCTGCCCTCCTTTAGTACCAGAGAAAGAGTAAGAGAGTTTGCAAAGAGTTCACTTACTCCTTCCGTTTCCTGCCTCTCTCTTTACTCTATCAATAGCCAGTAATTCCGGGAGTCCCAACTGTTATCCATTCTCAAGCTCAAGAAAAGGCCAATTGCCCATAAAGCATCCTCTTCCAAAGAAGGGCTTTTTTCCCCTTAATAGAAGGAGCCATATGATGTATAACCCTCCTCTTAACTGCCTGGCAAATCTTTATCTCCTTAATGAAATCCACTAGTCGGGAGCTTTAATCCCAACGCCCAGAGAGCCAACAGCAAATCTCCTATTTTAAATCACAGAGATGAGGGCTCTCTGATTCTCTTCTCTGTCAACAACCAAGGGGGAAAAAAAGTTTGGTGCGGACTCGCTCCTTTCCAATCAGGACCACTTACGGCCGCTTGCCGTTCTCTTCGCTTTGATCTGATGGGTCTGGATGATAAGACCGAGGTTTCAATGGTCCAGTCCTTAAGCTGTTCTATTTTCTTAAAGGTCAGAGAGGAAAGGGTTCACTGGAGATGAATACCACAAACCGTGTCTGGGTAATTGAGTGACTCCGCTGACATCCATCAGTAGCCATGGGGATGAAATACAAATACTCAAGTTTTGAGACCTTGAGAGGGAATGGCGATGTGATGGGAGATATGCTGTTGCTGTGAATGCACATAGAAATACTGAAGTCACACATTTAAGAGCTGCTAGTGTGGCTACACTATCAAGGAGAGGACTCTGGGGAGAGAAAGGAAAATTCTGGGACAGGACTGTCTGGTAGAGAGGGGATGGGGAGAGGGACAGCCAGAACAGTCACTTTAACTGCATACTATCCGCTGCAGGAAATATTTTCTGATTTCCCAAACTGCTAGTGTCCCCTATCCCAAACTAGCTTGTATATATTCACTTTATATCTCTGCTTCATATTTTTATATGTCTCCCCAATTAGAATATCAACTCCTTCTGAGTAACAGTACCCCAAGCCTAATATTGTGTGATACATAAATGCTTGTTGAATGACTGGAGCATTGATTGCTTAATTACTGGCTCTTCCTTACTTCTTTTCATACCCACAACATCACAAATGAACGTCGTTCTATGACAATTGACCCACCTGCCTTCTTCCTCAATTCCTTAATAAACCCACCTATACAACAATTCCAGGGATACCCGCCTGGAAAGGCTGTTAATTGTTCCAGGTCTAGGTACATTTAAGGAAAAGAGGATCACAGTAAGGGAGGGTGTGGGCAGAAGAGAAGCTCCACTCTAGGAAATAAAGGTGTGGAACCTCCTTGAGACTCAGCTGAAGGACCTAAAGATACTTATCCTAGAGAAGAGAATACCTGGGGAGTTGGCAGAGGCATGATGACAGTTTGGCACTCAGATTGGCCTCCAAGTAGCACTAAACCTTTGATGACAAATTGCAGTGAATTAATATTTTGCTAAGAATAAAGATCTCAGAAATCATCACTCTACCTCATGTTGTCTTTGAGACATTTATCGTCTTAAAGTGAGCTACCATAGGAAAGACCAAATAAAGCATCTTTTCTGGGTCTAAGAAGGGAGCATTGAGGTGTTGCTTAAAGACAGACTGAGATTTGATATTTTGGAAAATCTTACTATGAATGAGAGTTGTCCCAAAGTAGAAGAACCATGGTCGTGAGTAATCACTCAATAGAAATACTCTTTATGATCCCATTTGAGGGATTGCTCTTTAGAGGAGGTTATTTTAAGGGGTCCATGAATGTACACAATTAACTTGTATTTATATATTTTGCATATAAATATATATTCATAATTTTTATTATAATATGTTGGTTTCTTTTGTCATCTCATTTATTTTATGAATTAGATCAGGGGGTCCATAGATTTTGCCACATTTTGAGAGGGGCTAATAATAGAACTTGAGCTATCCTAAAACTCTTGAGCTACAATCCACATATACCCTGATACACTCATCCCAAGCAAAGGCTTTGCTCATGGTGTATCCAAACCCCTATATGGACAAACAGTGTGAAAATTGGATTTCTACTGCAGACTCCCCACACCAACACGAGGGATGTCCCTGCCCATGGCACCAAAATCCATGCCTTGATAAATAATGCAGAAACTGGGGTTCTGTGATGGATTTCACCCTCCATTCCTCCCCACACACACTTTATCTACATGGAGAGTTAATGAAAACCTTCTCCTTTTACAGAAAGAACTCGATGGCTGATAGAATGATAAACACCTTTGGAGCTAGCATTCCTATTCTCTTTAAGGCAAGACATAATTCATTTTTAAAAGAAATATCCCCTCTATTTCCTTAGCAATGAATCTTTCATCCTTATGTCCAGCAAAACAAGAACCAAAGCATACAAATCTATCCACAACAGGGCTTCCATGGTCACCCCCATGGGCACTCATGGATCAGTAGAGGTCGACCCAGTGGGACCACGTGCGCCATGGTCTCCACTGGCCGAATGCACCGTCCGCGTCGCACGCCTGTGACTGGTGGGTGGGTGCCCTCGGGACGGGAACCTCCACACTTTTAGCTGCGAGCCGCATCTCGTGCCATTCCAGAGGGAGCCAAGAATCCAAGACTCTCATGTGACCGGCATCCATCTGAAACAACCACCTTCTCCATGCTTCCCCCCCTTCCCCTCAGCATTAACTGTCACGCCGGAGAAGTCAGATTGGCCTCCAAGTAGCACTAAACCTTTGATTACAAATTGCAGTGAATGAATGTTTTGCTAAGAATAAAGATCTCAGAAATCATTACTCCACCCCGTGTTGTCTCGGAGACATTTATCGCAATGGGTTATCCTCTGCATTAAGGCAGCACACAGGCAGATAATGGTATTTCAATTCCCACACCAATACCTGGCTCAAATACCAAGGTTGATCAACAGAAAGCCAATTGATTCTCCTGTGGGAAGGGGGCAGGTAAATGATAGGAAAAGCCTGGCCCGGGCTGCTGCAATCCTTTTATCACAGATCCTGGGCCAAGGCACCTGGATCCGTCCACTCCCTGACCTTTAGAATCATAAAGCACCGGGACAAGGTGGGAGCCCTTCCAACGATCCCAAAGAACTGGCAGCCGTCCGGCCACTTACCGTCCACGCAGGCTGGCCGGGCTCTCGTCGTCCCGGCGATCTGCCCTCTTTTACAAGCACATCGAGCAGTCTGCCGTGCAATAGTCCTTCGGGGTTGGCTACTATCTCTGTCCAGAGTCACAATCTCACAGGTGCCGGCAGCCAACTGACCTGGGAAGAGAACAGAGCAGGGACTGGGTTAGGGAACGAGCCAGCCGGTGTGGGTTCCCAGCATGGGCGGGTGAATGAGCCAGGATGGGTGCCATAGCCCAGAGGGAAGGGACGTCTCCTCGTCCTTCTTGGTGGTTAGCCCAGGAAGGCCACAAAACCCAGGAAATGGTGATTGCCTCATAAATGGCAACATGTTGGCTTGAGTCCGGTGACCTTTCTAGTTTATGTTGCTTTGTTTAAAGGACCAACCCTGTTAAAGCCCAACTAATCCGGGAATGTTTCCATTTGTGGAACTGCCATTTCCCCAGGAACAAACCAATTCTGGATGAAACCCACCTAGTCAACTATAGTAAGACATAGCCTAAGAGAAGAGATAGAATGATGAAACCAGTGTTTTTTTTCCCAATGCTTAAACCTTGAAGCATTTATTGTAAAATAAAATAAAATGCCATCTTGGGAAAGATTCGATTTATGGAACCGAGCATTATGCCCCCTCTCTGTGATTATAGGCCTGTTAATGACAACAACTTCCATACTATAAAAAAGGAAAATAGGTCAAATCCTTCTTTTAAAGCTGTAAAAGGTGGCATTTTCCAAACTACACAGTTAAGAAATCATGCAATTATCCCAGAGCCCCAGACAGCAGTAAAGAAATGATTCTGAATTAAACCAGAGCTGTTACTAGTGGAATAGAGGGCAGTGTGCACCCACATTCTTACCTGCTCCCTGTCTTGTGAACCAGGGTTCCCTCCCCCTCCAGCTCCCCATACTAAGGCAAAAAAGTTAGTCCAGGGGTGGTGGGGGTAGGGAAGGCTAATATCACTTAGTCACTGAATAAGCATTTCTTATAGCATTAATGGTAGCAAGTCCCCAAGAAGGGACTAATCTAGCAGAGGACACAGAGAAGAGCCACAAAATGAATACAAGATCATTTAGGTAGAAGAGACATTATGGAAAGCATCCTTTATCTGACTGCTCAGCAAAGATCAGTTTGATTTGGGAATCAAAGGTTGGAGTCTATACTATAATCAGCCACTATTTACTGAAGTGACGGAAGATAAATTATTTCTCACTTTAACCTCAGTTTCCTCCATTCAAAGAGGTTGAACCACACTGTTTCTAAGGTCCCTCCCCATCTGCCAGTGAATGTTCTTGTTCATGGCTGCTTTTGAAGGCAAATAACCTTTTTATTGGCCGTCCTGATCCATGGGCTTTGTTGTAAATCCTAGCAAAGAAACCCAGTTGCTGAGAACTGCTGATTGGAGGGGAATTGATGAGAGCTGCCTGATGAAATTCATACACTAATAAAACTTTTTAAGAATAAACTCAAAAAGCTGCCTGTCTCTACAGAGTGGAAAAAATCTAGGCCGTTCATGGCAAAATATTAAAATCTACCAGTAAATGGGGGACCTATTTTTTACAATAAGATTAGATTGAGGCAACTCTATCCTTCCCCATCCCTTCTTCTATTGACTGGTAAAACTGAGGAGTACAACTGGAAGGTATCACAAAAAGGAAGAACATGACTGCATGATCTTGAAGATCTGTTCCAATTATCTAGGTAATTTTGATCCCATTTCACAAAAGAAGAAAAGGGAAATGACTTGAACACATATGTCAGGTTAATAGATCTCAAACTGGAAGAAACTTCTGAGGAAATTGAGTCTACCTTTTTCATTCAATGGATAAAGAAATTGAGACTTGGGTTCTACAATTAAGAAACAGTAAAGTTTCTGGGTTACAGTTTTTACTTCCAGGTTCATTTTATATTTTCAGGGATATAGTGGGAAGAACAGTTTGAGAGCAAGCACTGGGCTCAGTTTACCTTTGTATCTCCAGGGCCTGGCAAAATGAGCTGTATACAGAAGGTGCTCAATATTTGTTTATCCATTATCAGTCTCTGGAGCTACTACAGGTATTAGACACGACCAAGACCAAGGTCCAAGGTCTTCTTACAATGAAAGAAACCAAAGGAAAAAAAATGGGTATTAACAGTCCCTTGTTAAGATAAAGTGACTAGGACTAAACAAGATGAGTCAAATTCTACTTCTCTCATGTCACTTACTATCTGGATGACTTTGATCTCAATTTATTATCCTAGGCTCTTTGTTTTGCCCTCTGCAAACATGAGGTTTGGGTTAGATTAGAGACTTTTAATTATTACCATCTGAGTGACTATGGCCATTTAATCTGTCTGCCTCAATTTCCTCATCTGTAAAATATAAAATTAAAAAAAAAACAAACTATCTCCCAGGGTTGTTTTGAGGATTAAAAGAAATGGTTATTATAATTTGGCATGGTACCTGGCACAAAGGAAGTACTATATAAATATTAACTATTATTATTATTATTTTGAATGATGAAGCAGCCAGGTGGCCTGATGGATGGACCCTGGGTTCTATTCCAGCTTCAGATTTTTACTAGCTGTGACCCTGGGAAAGCCTTCCTCAGTCTCTTCAACTGTGAAATGAGAATAATAATAGTCCTGTACAAGTCACTTCATCTGTTTCCTAATTTGTAAAATAAGGTTAGTACCAACACTACTTCCTTGGGTTGCTTTGAAGCTTAAATGAGGACATAAATCTGCAAAGCTCGCAGCATGTTCCAGTGTCAAATGCAGCCTCAACACTTCCCAGTGTGGTTTGAAGCATATGGAAACACAATTGAGGAATGTTAATCAAAATTAGGAAAATGACATTAAAACAGAGATAATGTGCTGTATTCTGAGTCAATATATAGCCTCAATTTGTCCTGGAGGTGTCCTGAAGAATGGGTTAGTGGAGCCTTTTCTATTTGCACTGCAGCCACTGAGTTAGATCCCCTGAACCCAGAGCCAGCAGACCTTGGTTTGATAACAAACTCTGCTATTCCTCACCTGTATGATCGTGGAACAAGACACTTAATGCCTCTCAGGCTCAGTTTTCTTTGCTGTAAAACAAGAGTTTTATAACAATTTCCTGTCTATCTCTATATCTAGGAGCTTCTGAGTTGGTTATGAGTTAAAACCCTGCTCTGTCACTTATTCACGCTGATTCCTCAATTGCAACTTAAAAGGTTGGACCAAGATCCTCCTGGTTCTAACCCCAGCCTGCGTATTGTGAAAGATTCCACTGAAGTGGATCTCACTGAGCCTTCTGCCCCAGCCAATCACCTGCGTGACCTCTGCCTAATGGCAGCGAACACAGAAAGCCCTCAGACGCAGAGCAAAGGATAAATCCAAGGGCAAGGACAAGGGGATAGGATGGCAGCACATGGGCTTAAAATAGAGGCAGGAAGAGAAATGCGATCGACCCGGGGGACTCCCCACCAAGGCCGAGAAGCAGCATGAAGGCCGACTTTGCCCCTTTTTGTTAAATTAAGTTTGAGCCTCTGTGGGCCAGACCGAGAACAAAACACGACTCTGGAGTCAGAGGGGATGTCACTGGAAGGGAGGGGAGTGGTTTATATTTACAAAAATCCTTTGAGAAAGAGGTAAAAAAAATGAAGAATGTGGCTCCAGACATAGCTGGATTTGGGAAAGGATGAAATAATAGAAACCCAACAGACGAGTTATTGCAGTTTCTAACTTTTTCTTTTTTAATGTCATGGATCCATTTAGAAGTCTCATGAAGCTTGTAGACCCCTTTTTAGAAAAAGGTATTTAAATGTATGAAATAAATCCATAGGATTACCAAGGAAATCAATTACATTGAGATTTAGTTATCAGAAAATCCCAGCGGATGCTCCATCGTGTCTTTCCTAAGCTCACCTTAGCTCCAATATGATGCTCCATTTCCAAAGCACATCGATCGCCATAAGCCAAGCCATGTACTAAGCAGACCATCACTCTCCCACCCACCTTTGAGATGCACTACCTGCCAGTTCAAGAACTAGACACATAACTAGGAAATCTGCAACCTGCGCTGATGGACTATACCAAGGTTTCTCAAAGCTAACTTGGACTCGTACCTGTGCTTGACAAGAATAAGGAATGGGAGCTGCATGGCAGCCGACAACGACCAGGTCTCTGCGGTCGTGCTGACCATTTGAATGTGAGCATCGTGATTCTGAACCTGGATTTCAAACAGCAGATTGTTGCGATGTTTTTTGGGCCTTAGCTTTTACAACACACTTATAGCCACCCCCAACAAACAATGGGGAGCCAAAGGTTCTAGGTTTAAAGCCCACCTCCTCCAATTATGGTTCAGCCAAGACAAGTCAATCAGATCACTTAGCTTTGTGTCTTCTGTTTCCTAATCTAGTAGCTAGATCAAATAAGTTCTTTTTTTTTTTTAAGTTTTACTAAAGCTTTTTATTTACAAAACTTATGCATGGGTAATTTTTTTCAACATCGACCCTTGCAAAGCCTTCTGTTCCAAATTATCTCCTCCTTCCCCTCACCCCCTCTCTTAGATGGCAAATAGTCCCATACATGTTAAATATGTTAAAACGTATGTTAATATATATACACACACACATGGTCAAATAATTTCTCAGGCTCCTCCCAGCTCATAATCTTGACTGGTTCATGCTCTTTCTCTCAAAAATTCAATTTAGCTTGAATGCAGTAGATAATTCAGCATAATTTCAAAATGGAAGCAATGCTACAAGATCACGAACAACTCTCATATTCCTTTGCCCTATTTGATAAAAGAGGAAATTAAGGTTTACACAGGGAAGTAAAGTTGCCGAGGGTGGGCAGGGAATAGGTATCAGAGGTGGGCTCTGAATGCACATCTTCAAATTTTCAATCCAGGACACTTTCTAGGACAGACTGTTACTACTGCTGCCCAATCATGGGCTTTCTTCTGAGGCAGTTTAATGCAGAACGATAAAGCCCAGGGAACATACAGTCTTCACCAAGACTCTGTCCTCAGACTCCGATATGGGGCCCAAACAAAGCAATCAAGCTGGGAGGAAGGCTTAGTTCTGCCCTCAGGTAGCTCCCTTCCACCTTCTTCATCCTTATTCTTGACACTTCCAGGCCCAAGGTGGTATTTCAATGAAAAATGTTTCCTAACAGCTTCTTCTCCCCAAAAACTCTGAGAGGGAGGGGATTGTGCTGCTCAGAGCCTCTTCCTGGAGGGAGAATCGAGCCAGTAAATCCAAAACAGAACGTGAGTTATAATAACAAGTGTGTCATTATTTTCTATTTCAATGGGATAAGCCAAAGGCCATGAGCAGATGGGCAGCAGCCTGGTAAAGAGGAAGCCCCTGCAGAAGGAAGGAGCTTCCAAGCTTCAACCATCCAATCAGCAAGTTTTTATTAAAACCTAGTGGGTCAGTGCCTTGGTTTCCACACATGGAAAATAAGAGGAAAGCGGTAACTTGAGTTCTGAATTCCCTCTATTTTGAGATCTATGCTATGACCTTTTCCAGATCTGATATTCTAGGCCATCACCAGGTCAGTAAGGAAGAGGTCAGTGACTTCTAAAGATGATAACAACCATGGGTGAGTGCCACGGCAATTGTGTGTATTCTAGGGGGCAGGAGGTAGCCGATGATCTGCTCCCCCAAGACTCTGCCAATGGAGGGCAAGAGCTGGGAGATCTGCCGAGTTGGAGAGCTTTGGTATGAAGTTCAACCTGGGCTGGGGAGAAGGCCCTGAGGGATCATTGACACAATACTGAGCATGGACTCGTGCAGATCTGATTCTGGTCCAGTTTTAGTCACTTAATTGTTATATCACCTAGAGAGAATTCAGTTTTCTGCTGTGAAAAAGAGGATAATAATAGCACTATAAGAAAATTTAGGTAAAATCCTTAATGTGCCATTAAGATGTCAAATATCTTTTCCATAATTTCCTCTGAGAAATATTCTCTTCAACCATAAACTGGTCAGTAGCAACTCATGAAACTCTAAGTTAAGACTTGGGGGAGAGAGTGAGAGAGGGTGGGAATCTCTAGTATGTAACCAACATCCTAAAGTCAAAAGTGACAATCATTTCCTACTCTGACACCCCCCTGTTCTAAGCTCCCTCCCAGCCCTGACACCCCCTGTTCTAAGTTCCCTCCCAGTCCTGACATCCCCTGTTCTAAGCTCCCTCCCAGCCTTGACATCCCCTGTTCTAAGTTCCCTCCCAGCTCTGACATCCCCTGTTCTAAGCTCCCTCCCAGCCCTGATCTAAGCTCCCTCCCAGCCCTGACACCCCCCGTTCTAAGCCCCTTCCAGTTCTGACATTCTACATTCTTAGGTCTGACATTTTCTGCTGAGTAATTCCCAATGGGAAAGAAGACTAGAAGGGGGTCCCTGACAAGTCCTAACTCCCTGTCAGAGTGGGTGGCTGGGACCCCTTGCCACCAGACATCGCAGCCTCTCTGACAGTGACAAAAGCCGACAGGCAGAACGTGGCCCTCTCCCCTGCAGAGGCCGGGTCATCTGTCACTGTCACTGGGTGGCTTTGAAAAAGGAACAATTCAGAGGACAAAATGGCACCATTAGAAATGATTGCTGCCCAATCATGGCCATGCGTGCTGACCTGTCAGAGCCTGATAGAGAGACTGCCCTCCCTGCTCCCACAGCCTCCAAGGAGCCCTGGGCTGGCAGCCTCTGGAGCCCTGCTGGAGGAGGGGGTGACCGGTAGGTGCCCACGTGTCTGCGAGGGGACGGAGGGAGACAACGAAGCTCATCGGGCAACGACAAGCATCAAGTTCCCCCGTGTGCCCAGATTTGTGCTGTGTACTACAGGCTCGGGATCACTCGGGAGTCCTGAGGGGACAACAGGGAATAAGGCAGCAGTCTATGGGAGCCACGAATCCCTGAGAGAGAGCACTGAACGATGCACAAATTCCTGGAGTGGGCCAGAGGCTGGAGTATGAAGGGGAGTCCATTGTGACAATGCCCTAACAGAACAGGGATGCCTTGAAATTGAACATCCTTCCCAGATCTAATGGTCGATAACTCGGCAAAACCATCATAGGAAAAGCACCAAAGATCTTGAGCATACTCATGCAGAGTCGCCACTGGGAGATGGAAAACCTTACTTTGTATGGAAATGTTAAAGAACGTGGCTCTGCAGCAATGCCCGATGGGTCCGTGTGGCTTAGCAACGAGACTCGTTTCCTCTAGGGATGAAATCCAGAGGGGCCCAACTTTACTCTCTGTGCCAAAGCAGGGCTCAGCCAGGTTCAAGGCTGAAGATGGAGGCTCTCCACCAGCCGCATACTGCGAGGGTCAGTCTGTCCACTGGCTTGGCACAGGGCCAGCTCAAATGTCCTGAACTAAGTCCCAGTCTTGCCTGAAATTAAGCTGTGTGTCACATCTTCTAATCTAATGCAAAATTACATGTCTGTTACTTCTTGTGATCTAATGTCAGATTAAATGCATGTTATATCTCGTGTTGAAGATGTGTAACACGTGATCTAGTGTAAGACTAAATACATGTAACATCTTGTGATCTAATGTGTTCCAGGTGATTACTGAGAGAGTAAATTGGTTTTGCACCTTATGATCTAAGGTGAGATTAAATGCATATAACATTTTGTGATCTAATGTGAGATTAAATTGGTCTTGCATCTTGTGATCTAATGTACGTTCCACCTAGAGATCTAATGTGAGATTAAATGCATATAACATTTTGTGATCTAATGTGAGATTAAATTGGTCTTGCACTTTGTGATCTAATGTACGATTAAATGTGTGTTCCACCTAGAGATCTAATGTGAGATTAAATGCATATTATATCTTGTGTTAAACACATGTAGCACCTTGTGATCTAATGAGAGCTTAATTTATCATATCTTGTGATCTAATGTGAGATTAAATGCTTGTCACACTTTATGATCCACACATTGCAGATTATCTGATCTAATTTATTTTATAAATAAGGAAACTGAGGACCTAAGATGGAGAATGGTTTTTCAAGGGAGCACAGCTGCTCTGCTTTCTGCCTGTATCCTTTTCAGCCATTTCTTCCTTAAGGTTAAAAAACAAACAAACAAACAAAACTGCAAATGTGAAAACTGAATGTTGAAGGATAATGAGCCTGGGATGCTGACTGGGATCTGGGAGCTGGACAAAGGAGGACTTTAAATGTTCAATTAAGACATTTGCAATTGGAAACTCTTTTAGGAGTCTCATGGCAGCTTGGAGGAAGATGAAGTACAAAGGGGAGAGAGCTGAAACCAGAGTGCTTTCTGACCAGCTCTGGTGACAGCTCCAGGTAAGGTGGCAAGGCCCCCTAAACCATGTCTAGAATGCTCTTGCTCATCTCCACCTCCTGGTTGCCTTCAAATGTCAGTTAAAATCATTCCTTCTCCACAATTCCTTATCCAAGTCCTCTTCAATCTGACGTTTGCCTTTGAAGATCGCCTCCCATTTAACCTTCACAGATGTGGCTTTCCCAAAGTATTTGCTTGTTATCTCCCCAATTAGACTGTGAGCTCCCCAAGAAAAGACACTTTTTATTTTTGCTTTTCATTTCTCTAGGACCTAGTATAGTGCCTGATACATAGTAGGTGCTTAATAAATGTTTACTAACTGATTGGTCAAGGTACATGGCTATAAAAATAAAACCAGTTCTGTTTGAGATCTTAATCTCTTCATGTTGACCACTGTACTTGTAGGACATTGAGAAGGGATGCATCGAGATGGAGAGGGAGATTGCCGAGATGATTGCTCGCTTCCTTCCTGACTCTTGGTCACATTCTGAAAAGGAGCATCTGGGACCAAGCTGCTGGCTGCTGGGCGAGGTATTCCCAGCCTCCTTTGTTTCCTTAATGCCTGGCGTGGTTCCAGAAAGTCCAAACAATGGTCGACAGATGAAAAATGTCCTGTGTACAAGGGCCCGAGTTTAACTGTGGCCATAAACAAGATTAAATATAGAAATATATCATTAATCAGTGACATATCTTATTAATTAGTCCCCAGCTAACACATGTTGGAGGAGATCATTAGAGTTCAATTAGCAGAGGAAGCAGCGGCAAAGTTTTTTAGGCTTAGCTCCCTTCCATAAGGAGGAATGAGGACTTGATGGAGGCTCCCCCGAGAAAAGCTACTGCACAGAATGGGACTCTTAGAACTGGGAAGCCCTCACTGAGCGTCCACTCTGCCCCATGCCAGGACAAGAACAACACTTGGCAAGTAGCCATTCAGCCTCCTTGTAGAGGACCCTACAGATGGGCAACTTTCTACCTTATAAGGAGAGCCTGTTTCTCTTTAGGACAGCTCCAGTTGGGAGGACCAACCATTGCACCTGCACACACACACACACACACACTCTTCAAGCCTAAACTTACTCCCAGCTTTGGGGCTCTGGGTCTCAACAAGACCTGTTTCCCAATACAACCATTCAAATATGCAGATTATCTTTGTCCCCCCTACCCTAAGCCTTCTCTTTCCCAGGGAGAATGTGGTTTCCTTGCCTTCAAAAAGATCCTCCCCTTATATGGACTCAAGAGCCTTCTCCATCCACGCTACCTCCTGCTCCCCAGGAAGCTCTCCTGTTCTTCAAAGACCTTCCAAACTCCAGAACAAGACCCAAGACTCCAGATGTAGTTTGTACAAGACAGAGGACAAAGAAGCAATTGCTTCCTTGTTCTAGGACACCACCGCCTAACTCGGTATCAAGGTCTCCAATCACCCAGGATGCATCCTGATTTTGGAGTCCACCAAGACCCTCAGGTCTTTTTCTTTTACCCCAATTAGCAATATTTATTTATATTATATATTAAAATATTTTTATAAATAATTTTCTCAAACGCACTCTCCAAATTCTTCCCAACATCTTTTTTAGATGAAATGCTACCTAATTGGGTTCTAAGCACACACACACAGACACATATTCAATTACTCAAGTCTCCTAACAACAAGTGATATTTAAAAGCTTCAGAAACACCATGATTCCACAATCTGGTCCTCTCCCCTCCCTTTATCAACACAGATTCTAGCCCAGAGTAGAAATGTGACCTGCTGTGACCAAATGAACTAATGTCTAGCACTTTAAGGAGCTAAAAGTTACTATTAACAGTAGTAATAATAAAGAAGTAACAGCTATGATGAATGTTTTCTTATTTTACTGAGATCTGAGATCAAATCCTGTCTTAGACACTTACTAGCTCTGTGACCTTGGAAGAGTGGGCTAACCTGTTTTAACCTGTTTCCTTGCTTGTAAACTCATTGTGAGGACAAAATGAAATAACATGTGTATGTGCTTCGCACACCTTAAACTATATATATATATATATATAAATGTTAGCTGCTATTGTTAATATTTTAATATTTCTTAGTAAAATTTACATTTATCATTTCTTGGGTTTTTACTATATCACTGTCAAGTTGTTGTTCTTATCCCTGGAGTCCAGGATGGAGAGCTGGCTGCAAGATCAGGAAATTTTGAATTCACACATTTAAGGGGTGACCCCCTCAGAATGTCCCTGGGGTCTCTCCAAAAAGAGAGCCTGCAGAGCACTCTGTGGTGGGGAAGGGGGTCATTTCTTTCCCAGGAATCCTTATACTGATGTAATCAGACCTCCAGTCCAAAACCCGATCAAATCTCAAATAAGTTTAGCTCCATTATCTTGTTTCTATGCCCCCCCCAAAAAATATGATAGAGACCCATCATCATTTTTTATCTGCTCTTCACAAAGTATCTTGGGAGGCTGAAGAGGCAGGGAGCTTTGTCCCCATGTTAAAGATAGGGAAACTAGCTCTAAAGTATAATTCTTGCCTAAGGACTTGATCCCAGGTCTCTTATTTCTTGTTCACTTCTGTCTTCCTTGCTCCATATGTTCCACATGTGGCCAGATGTGTTCTCCTTGTCTTATAGCAAAAGCGTAAACTGGATCCCCAGATAATCTAGAATTAGAGTCGACACTGAACCTTTTTGTTTAGCACTGACGCATGGTAGACAAAACAATGGCACATGATAGTTCTCTAATAAATGCTTGTTGAGTGGAATCTGGGAGAGTTACTTCCTAATACTGACCACTATCTTGCCCAAGGCCTTGTCCTTGGTTCCTTCATTAGTAAAATACTCATCCTCTATATCCTCTCCTGGATTTAATATGGTGTAATCCAGGTTTTCCAAATCGCCAAGGTGAGCACCTTGCTGAGGAATAAAAACAACCAGAGATCTCCAGGGAAGTATCTTTGTGAAGGCAATGAGAGTAACAGAGACTTGAATTTAAAAAAGACAAAAAAGGACAGGAAAGTCCTCACAGAACAATTAATTTCACATGGATTAACCAGACTGGGACAAGGTCTCCAATGTTGACCCGTTGGGGTCAATGGGGAATGACCAACTGAACTTTCATCTTCCAAGAATTTCTTCTGATGATCTGTGTCTCTCCATATCCCATATAGACTCTGTTTTCTTAGTGCAATCAGTGACAGTGTCAAGATAAACATTTTATTTTGTCTAATATGGGAATGACAATAAAATTGAGTAATTCGCTTAAAAGTACAATATCAGAGATGGGTTTAGATTTCCAATGACTGCATTGTCATAAGCATCCCTTCTAGCTACCAGAAATGGAAATGACTCCTGGGTCCATGGTGTGTGTGTGTGTGAGAAATGTTCTATTTCCCTCCTTTGCTTCTGCTACTTTTTGATGTCCCAAATGTGCAACTCAATCATTAGTCCAGCATTTCTCCTACCAAGTTTGTCCCCAAATATTGACAAAAATCATTCAAGGAAGGTCTGCTCAGGTTTGATTTGCTGTGGGTTTGTCTCATTCTATTTGGAAGCTCAACCCCAGCTTTTAATCCCCAACATGGAAATGATGGATGCAATTACAAAGGCTCTCCAGATTTTAAATGAGATTAGACCTTAGGAGTGTATATCTAGTCTGAGTTCTGAAGCGTTTTGCCCTTGGGCAGCCTTGGGAAGCCTATGAGTCCCCATAAGAATTAGGTTTGGGGCATTTCTCTCATAATAGAAGGAACTACTAGGTCTCACCTAGAGATAAGTGAAAATAATGATGTCATTCCTCATTCAAGTTCATGGACACCTTTGGGTGGGGGTAGGAAGATGAACTCCAGCTTAAAAATTCCCAATCCAACAGACAAATCATATGCTGTAGGAAAAGTGACAGGCTGGATTTCAGTTCGAGTCACCTGACTCCAGGACCAGTGGCCGTTCCAAGGACAATGGATAGGTGAGCTGGCCAGTTAAAACAAGAGAATGCATTGGGAAGAAGGCAGGATAGGGGAAAAAGGGGCAAGCAGCAACTCTGGGCTAGGCCCCCTGAGCTTGGAGACGCTGAACAGTCAACCTCCTTTTTTTGACATCGGGTATTTGCCAAAATTGCCTCCTTCCATACTCAGTTCTCCTCCCATTACATAGCTCTGCTTCTGTTTTGTTTCCTTTAAATAAGATAATTCCAGGAGCCAGAGCATAAAAGCAAACTCGGGCGAGCACTGAGCCAGGGGAGTCAGCTTGGATGCAAGCATAAAAAACCGAAGTGGAGAAAAAGCATGGCGGAGCCATGGCCAGCCGGCAGGTCAGCAGCCCCTCTGTTGGCCCTGGTATTCTCCATAGTCCCCTCAGGAGAAAAGAGCCACTATAAAGCACATGGGGCCTCTCCTGTTAAAGTCCCACTTGTCTCCGAGGAGCCCATTTAGGAGCAGAGTCCGGGCAGCCTCGGGGCGAGGAGCCCGGCCTCCCGTGGTTGCTAAGCAAGGCTCGCCCTCTCCCTGCCCCGAGTCCTTGCCAGGGTCCCCCTGCCTATGGAAAGGCCCAGCCCATTCAGGGGACTCCATCAGCATGCAGGCGGCACACGGCCTGACTGCCAGGCTTGAATGCCAGCTCAGACTCAGCCTTTCATCTCCAGCTTGCTCATTCAGCCCTCGAGCTGACAGCGTGGCCCAGCTGTCGGATAAACACTCGTACATTCTTCCTGGGCAGGCTCCCATGGAAGCCCTGACCTGCCACGGACCAAGGGATGAAGGGCATCCCAGGGGGGATAGCGTGGAGGGTACACTGAGGGAAAATAAGAATGCCACCAAACCCCACCGAGGAGTAGGAGCCGAATCTGGGGGGCTCCTAGCTAACCTAGAACACTAGGGAGATGGAAGCTTGCAGCATCTCTGGCTGGGATTTTAGAGGGCATCTAGTCCAACCTGCAGAGGAGCCGGAGAGTCCCCCACATAAATATTGCGGGTGTGACAAAATGAGGAAACAGCTTTCTCCCCACACTTCTTTGTAAAAGCTAATGCACTGGAATACACACCTGACTGGGCAGCCAGGACCTGCTTGGTCCTGGTACTTTTGAGGTCTGGGTCACCTTTGGGTGATGCAGTTTCCCTGGCACTAAGTTGGGGGATGGATGGATGACTCTTGCCGTCCCTTATGTCTTGGAATCCTAAAACCTCAAAGACCTTCAGCCAAGGTCACAGAGACAAATTCTCTGTCCAAGATTAAGGCTCTCTTTGGATCCAATCCAGTCCTGGAACCACACTCTGACTTCTTTACCTTTGTAAAATCTGCTCCCTTTCACAACACAATCTGAACGACTCTTCCTCATCTCAAACTGTTTCCCTTTCTGCAAAGATCACAGGATCCTAAAATGTTGGACCTGGCAGGAAAACTCACGATCTCTAAGGCCCAGAGAAGGTAACACGGATGGCTTCTGGGAAACAGCATACAAGAGCTTGCTGCTAAGTAATAGTAACAATATTAGGAAATTCAGCTCCTAAAGGAAAGAAGGAAGAATCCTGTGACCTCCACTCAAGTGCTGCTTCTACTGAGAAAACTTTCAAGTTTCCCCCAGAAATTAATAACTTCTGAAATTTTCTTGTCTTTACTCATCTATACCCATTATATCCCCAAATAAAATGTATTCTTACCAACAAGGGCAGGATTACTTTTCTTTTGGTAAGCTTAGCATCCAGCAAGGGTCAGGTATAACACTTAGGATTCAGAAAGGAATTAAATTCAAAGCCACCAAAACACAGCCCCATGTTTCTAAGAATAGCTAGGTAGGATCCATAGACCATCTGGGTATAATAGTCTAAGCACATACAGCTTTACAACTGAAAGGGACTTCTCACTTAGGATCTTCCTTTCATAAGGGGAAAAAAAATCTATTTGGCAACAAATAGTTGACTGAGTTCATGAGGATGTTGCCCATGGAGGGCTTTTTGATTCCACTCCTAGCTCTTAACATTTTCAAAGGTGCCATCTGGAAACAGCCACTTTGGGACACATCAGACAAAACTGGTAGCACAAATCTATTATTAATCCTCACTGTTGCTTGGTGAGGTCATGTTTATTTGGTGATCCTAATTTCAATCTCATTTTGGGGCTAAGCTTCAAATGGAACAAATCATTAGTTTACTTATATGCATTTATAGGTAATATTTTGTGAGCCATTGTAGAATGAACAAAAAGACTGATTTTTCTAATTGATCAGAGGGATGTACACTTATTTTTGGCTAGTACGAATAAAAACAATATGGATGATCTGGATATGATTATGATTATGTGATATTTTAAATAGTATTAGGTGCAGGTCATTGATACAAATAAGGCCCAAGGCCTAGACTCCAGAAGAACATCAACAATAACTCCCACTGATATCCAGCTTTAAAGTTTATTAGATTCTGATCTCCTTTGAGATGCTAATTGTCTCCTTATCTCATTGAATACTGTTAAAGTTTTTCTTTTTCAGGATGTCCTTTGGAAGACCCATTTGGCAGAGTGGGAAATGTATTGGGAGGAGGTATTTTACTAAGTGGCTTAGCAGTATCCTTGCATTTGAAGTCAGTAGGAGCCAAGTCCAAATTCCACCTCTGCAACAAATCCCCACATTATCAAACTCATATCTCAAAATATCCTTGAAGAAGCTAACAAATACTTGAAATGATTGCTGAATTCATGGGAGATGATGAGATCACCAGGTAAATTAGTCTAAAGGGAGAAGAAGAGAAGGTTCAGGACATAACTTTGAAGGACCCTTAAGGTTCGATATAATTTGGAGAAGAAACTGGTGATTGTGTGGTAGAAATCCTTAAAAACTTGGGATGATGACATTCTAAACAGGAAAATGATAGGATACAGAGAGAGAGGAGACACGGGGCGGGGAGAGGGAAAGGTAGGGGGAGGAAAAGAGGGAGGGAAGGAGAGAGAATCAGAGAGAGAGAGAGAGAGACAGAGAGAGAGACAGAGAGACAGAGAGACAGAGAGACAGAGAGACAGAGATAGAGACAGACAGAAAGAGAGAGACAGAGAGAGTGCCCCCCCCACACACACACAGAAAGAGACAGAGACAGAGACAGAAAGAAAGAGAGAGACAGAGAGAGACAGAGAGACAGAGAGAGAGCCCCCCCCCACACACACAGAGAAAGAGACAAAGACAGAAAGAAAAAGAGAGACAGAGAGACAGAGAAAGACAGAGACAGAGGCAGAGACAGACAGAAAGAGAGCGAGAGAGCGAGAGAGCGAGAGAGCGAGAGAGAGAGAGAGAGAGAGAGAGAGAGAGAATATGAAAGTGTTAGATCATGGACTCTCTGGAATCTATACATGGAATCCTTGAGATTTCTGGGACCTCTGGTTAAGAATGCTTAATTAGTCAAACTTCATCATTTTATCAAAGAAAAAAACAAATTACATGGAGGCAAAGCACTTCAGCTAATACTTCCAAGGTAGATGTCTCTCCTAAGGAGCCTTCTGGTTATAGATCCTATATATGTCTATATATAGACTTTAGAATAAAACTCTGAAAAATTGATCTCTGGATCAACAGGGTTCGTTCAGACCAAAGAATGTAGTATACTTCCAGATGATCCAACTTGAATGTCTACCATAACTCCTTTCATCATGCAGTTAACATACGCTATCTTTCAAAGTGTAGACACATTAAAAGGGAGCACATCTAATATCTACAATAGTATCTGATGAGCACTGAGATCTAGGCGGCAGATCAAAGATCATAAATAAAAAGCTGAAGTGAGTAGTGGAGATCAACTAGTGTAACACCCTAATATTCTAGAGGAGGAAACTGAGGGAAGGTAGTAGAATGCTTTGTCCAAGATCACACAGTTATTAAGTGGAAGAGGCAGGATTTAACAGGTCACCTGCATCCAAACCCAACACTCTTTCTCCTGGCTCATTTTCCCCTTGAGACCAATAACAATAAAACTGAAATGAAGGATGGCTTTCAAATATCAAATGTATGGAGGGGTTTAGGCTGGAGAAGAGAAAAGATGGTGAGAATGTAAATGAGAATGTAAAAGATGTCCTCCAATTGCTTCTTCAAACTTTAAAAGGATTTCAGGTGCTTGTCCCCAGAATGCACCACGAGGCAGTAGATGGGGCTGATGTGTTTTGTGAACCACTAGGGCTACGATTGGTGCCTCAATTCTGTGGAAGCCTTCCATCTATGGCTGAATGATCTTATAGTAGCCATATTGGAGTTGACATATTTATACAGGAAGAATGTGGACTATAGACTCCCGAGTCCCTCCAGACACTAACCATCTGTGTCATTATGTAATTACACTCATAAATTAGTGATGAATATCATCATCCATATAAATATTTAGATAGTTGATGTAAAACAGGGAGCTATGTATGTACGAGTTTGAATTGAATATTTTTTCTTACTGTTTAATTTCTATTAAAGTCTATTTCAGCATTAATGTCTACTATCAAACTCTCTATCAGACTTAGAATTAAATAAAGACAATTAACACACACTATAGATCACTAAAACCAATCCTCTTGTGGGGCTATTACTGAGATTAGCTGGGTATTATAGTTGCATGAATGCCTGAGAATTGGAAGAAAGAAATAAGAGTTTAAGAGCGATGTGTTCTGTTGGTGCTGCTGCAAAGGAGCATTTAACATAACCCAGGTTGGGAGTTCCCAAGGAGATGGGGACATCCCAACTTTGACAGTAGTGAGGTATGCTAGAAAGAGTACAATCTCAATCTTATTTCTTAGAGCCAAAATCTTGTGACTCCCCATTGACTAGTATCATTTTCTATCTCATTTGCTAGCATTCAAGACTCTCCACAATTAGACACCACCCTTCCTTTCCATCCCATCTCTTAACATCATCCACATTTTCCATGCTCCTGCCCAACTGGTCTATTTTCCATCCTGCACATGTAGCATGTGCCTAATGACCTTTGTGATGGATGGTATTATTCCTATTCCTTTTTTCCCCTTTTTTTTTGAATTTTTGAAACCCACCCTCAAATATCACAGCTCTAAAAAGTCTTCTCAGATTCTTTTAAGGATTCAGCACTGTTCTGATGCTATTATTATATATCACTTTTTACTGGACACATGCAAGAATGTTTCCTCCTGCTCATACACAATACATAGAGGTCAATAACACTACTATTGTCTCACAAATGAAAGTAGAGGAAATATGGTAGAGCCTAAGGTATGAGACTGAAATTAAAGAATAATTGGGATCCGATTCTGCTTCTGATATCTAGTAGCTGAGCAACCTGAGTAAATCATTTAACCCTCATGTGTCTCAGTTCTTTTTTTTTTTTTAACTTTTAGGCTCCCTTTTAGCTCTCCAACTTTTAACCCACTCACACTCAACCTCTTAGTAAGCTTACATATAAGCTGCATTCCCCTAATAGGACTATAAGCTCCTTGAGAGAAAAAATAATGTGATTTTTCATTTCATATATATTTCTATATATAGTATAAATATATATAATAAATAAATATATATACTATATATATATAATTATAAAGATTAGAATCTGCATCAAAGTTACTGAATTGAATTAACTTAGAGCTGGAAAAACTTTAGAAAGCAAAGCATTACACCTCTTCATTTGACACATGAGGAAACCAAGGCATAAGAAAGGGAAGCAATATGTCTGAACTCACACAGACAGTTATGTATATACACTACCTAGTCATGCTATGCCATGCCCTCCCTCTCTTACTTCTTTCCCTTATTCCTCTTTAGGAGTAAAATTTTCCATCATTAACATGGGCATAATAGCTCTAGCACAACGTACCTCAAAGAAAAGCTTGGAGAATATAGTTTTGCCAACTTGAAAACACTTACAGAAATGAATGCTGTGATAATTGAACTTGGAACACCATGTCTCCACAAGGGGTGCTCATTCCTCATTTTATTCTCTTGAGAATCATAAAGGAAAATAAAATGAACTTTTTTGAAAAGAATCTTAAGAAAAGTAGCATTGAAAGTCCAGAAAAGGAAGTGGGTTTTTTTCCAATTAAAGTAGAATCAAATCAAGGAAAACCTCTTAAAAGAAGCACCATTTGCCTGTCCTGGAATTGAGAATATCTTGTCATATTCTGATTCTTCTCAAAGGCTCATTCTTTCATACCATATTGCTTAGGACAATTCAGCGAAGGCTAAACACAATTTCTCAACAGATAGAAATGTAGGCAAAAAAAAAAATGTGAGCAAACCTAAATCGAGGTATTAAGTCAATAACATTAAGACCCCATATTTGAGAAGATCTCAAAAATTATGTCTTATGAGACAATGAAATATATGGAATTACCGATTCCTCACCTGGGACTTGGTCAAATCTGATGTTCAGATGCCTATCACAATGTTCTGAGCAAATATCCGTTTTTATAAGTATGCGAAAACCCCTACAATGAAGAATTTTAGAGATAATGGATAAGAAGAAAGTCCCCATTTATGCAAAAATAATCAGAGGAGCATTTTTCTCTACTTACAAAGAAGTGAAAGTGAAGTTGATGTTCATTAATTGGGGAATGGCTAACCAAATTGTGTTACATTAATGGAATAGAATCTGATCGTGCTCTAAGAAATATGAGTGTGATGAATACAAAAGTCTAGGAAGATTTATGTGAACTGAGGCAGGAAAGTCAGGAAAACAATAGACACAAAGACACAGTGACAATAGAAGACTAATAACAAATCAAAATTGAATGCTGTAAAATCAAAGAAGAAGAATGATCTCAAAGATTTATGAAAAGCATCTCTCCCCAATCCTTTGTATAGATCAGGGTCCATGGGAATGGAAGATTGGATCGAAAACTGAACTTTTCAATGACTACATCTAGTTTTCAGGTTCAGGTATTTGTTATTTATTTAATCTATCTAGTTTTTTCTTCATTCATTTTCACTCACTCATTCCTTCATTTGCTTGCTTTTGAGTCTATTCATTCATTTGTTCATTTGTTTGCTTTCTTTTCATTCCTTTTAACATTTTTTTTTTGCTATAAAAATGGCTTTCTGGAGGGGAAGAGAAATTTAAATGATATAAAAAGAAATATGTATATATATATATATATGTGTGTGTGTGTGTGTGTGTGTGTTTATTATAGATACAATGTGCATACACACAGATATTTACACACATGTATATCTAGATGTTTATACACATATGTACACACATGTGTAAAAATTCATGTATGATACAACTTGTTTGGGGGGTATGGGTATTTTTTTTTTGTATCTGTATCTACAACACCTAAGATAATGTTTGGCACATAGCAACAAATGTTTGTTGATTAACTTGTCAGATGTCACGTTTAATTAAAGGTTAGTAAGGGAATTAGACTTGGTTGGTTTGACTCCAAAAATAAAAGTGGGACTAGTAGTACTAGGTAAGAAATTCAAAGGAACAAATTGAGACACTTTTGTAAAAAAAAAATGAGAAAAAGAATAAAAACAAAAGTCCTCTAAAGAGTAACTTTATGTCTGCTTAACCAATACAGGAAATACCAGAGTGAGGAAAATTTCTCAACCAATGAAGGTTGGCAACTTCTCTTCAACTTAATAGTCTTACAAGGTTGCCTAGAGTTATGAAATGAGGTGACTTGATTAGAGTAACACAATCAATATGTGTCAGAGGCCGTTGAACCCCAGTCTTCTGATCATGGAGGTCAATGATATCATGTCACTAGTGATAAACTGGTTTGGATTGACTTGAAAGGTCACCTTCATTAAAGACTTTATTGGAAGTCTTTAAGCAAAGAGTGGTCAGGCAGGACACTGGTATTTTTGGTGAGGTAAGTATGGAGTATCACTGAGGTCCATTCCAGTTCTGGCTCAATAATTCCCATTAGAACAAAAAAAACCCAAGAAATATAGGAGTTCAATGTGATTTCCAGAAGCATTCCTAACCGGTTCTCAGTATCTCTCAACAACCTCCCTGTGGGTCTAAGATCCTTGCACTGCCCCCAGAGCAGGGGACTAAGGAAATGAAGCAATAACTAAGACAGAAGTCAAAGCATGCAGCAGGGGCTGAATGAAATGCTGGAAACAAAATCACATTAGGCTGAAACTTATTTTCTTCATGCTTCAAAATGGGACCACTGGATATAGATCTCGTCTCACAACTCAGACGATGAGCTACTTAACTCCATATCACTATATATATATTTGCCCATGTTCCTCAGCATCTCTCCACTAACATGATTGTAAAATATAATTATGGCTTCTCCAGAAAAGTTAAAGATTTGGAGGATAAAAACACAGAAAAAACCTAAACTCAATTATCAATAAAATGGCACCAGATGTTCTCTGGGAAATCAGTCTCTCCACCAAATATCCTCCCCATGGACAGGACTGGATTTCCATGGAAATGGGTTTGAGGCTGACACTTGGAGTCTAATGGCAGAGCAGAAAGACTGAGAGAGCTTGGATTTGGAGACACAGTCTCATCTCCAGTTTATTTTTTCTGGGTTTAAGCAAAACAAGGGAGAAGGAACACCTTACAGACATTAACTTGACCATAGCAGAAACGTAAAAATGTAGTTTCTTGTGAACAGAACATTTCCTCCCACCATTCTTGACAGTTATATTTCCAGCATCTAGCACAGAGCCTAGCACCCAGGAAGCATTCAATAAATAGTTCTGATTGATTGACTGCTGTACCACACTAATGGTGACACTTTTTGAAGTCATCCTACTATTTTGTAAAATAATTTAAATCAAAACCCTAAAAGTCACTCAACTGTATACCTCTAGATCCAAAGATATTAGGCATGAAATTCAAATTGATCAAAGACAAATGGGAAGAGAGACCCATATCTACCAAAAATATTTATAGCAGTATTTTGGTTTCTTGTCAAAGAAATAAAAATAGAGGAGAATTCAGAAAATTGCCAAGGTCACCCATAGGAAGTGGTAAGAGGTCAGGATCTGAACCCAGGTTTCTTAACCCAAACTGGTACCTTTTTCACTGCTATGTATATGTTCTCACTGTCCATCTCTAAGCAGATAGGTCTCCTTCAACCCAAGATAGCCTGGTACCTTACACTAATTCAATGTGGCTTTGATGATTTTACCTCTAGCTTCTTCAATCCTTTTTGAAAGGGCATCAGCTGCAGACAGCCTTCTTCCTAGGTGCCCAAAGCATATTTCTGACTAGAGTGATGGATGGCAGTGGACAAGTCTGAGCAGCCCCTGTTCTTTGGCAAGGATTCAAAAGGGCCGCATGCCCTGGAAACACAACCTCAATGTTGTGTTACTGAGGACACCGATGGGGGCCTTTCTCCACCTTATCCTGTAAACTTGATGCTGTTAGCTATAACTTGCAAGTCATTTTCCCTCTCTGTGAAGGCACTCCTTCAGGTGGGATACAAAAGAACTTCACAGAATCAAAGATACATCGGATCAGACTCTCCACAGCCTTCCATGGGGATGGTTACTAAAGGCAATCCTGTGCATAAAGACAGGATTAAAAAACATTTTCTCTGCACTAAAAAAATGTCATTTCTTCTAGGACTCTAAAATATATCTACTTCTCCTGTACTCTTAGTTCCTTCCTTCCTCTCCCTCTCCCTTTCTCTTTTTCTTCTCCTCTCCATTTTCTCATTTTTTCTCTATTCTTTTCTCTCCCTCTGTCCTCCTTTCTCCCCTCCCTACTCATCCTCTTATAGGGTCAGGAGAGACTTGAGTTTGAATATTGATCCAGATACTTAACTGACTGTGCCTTACACACAGTAGGTCTCTAATAAATGCTAATTGAATTGAGTTTACAACAGGCTACATCCACAACCTGATCCTTCTCAAATGGTCAAATTTAACATCAATCATGGACAGTACAGTAACGTCCTTCCACCAACTTCCTCTTAATAAAAACATTGCTTTCCAAGAAGTAGACCCAACCGAATGTGATAGGAGCAAAGGATCATGTGGCATAGATGTCTTCTGGAGACAGAAGACTAGTTGGGTCCCAATCTTACAGCTGACACCAACTGCCTAAGCAACCTGAGCCAGTCAATCTCCTGCTCTGGACCTCAGTCTGTATTTCTGTAAAAGGACTAGATAGCCACATAGAGACACACTATAACCTTGAAAAAGTAAGTCCAGCTGTTTCCACAAACAGATAAAGAGAAGCATGAGATGCCCTTTGAGGTCCTTCTCATGAGTATCTTTGATCCTTTTATGATCCCATGATCCTGGAACACTCAGCTCCCATGGTCTGCAACTTACTCACCTATATAACACCTATATAACATATACATTATGAGCTAGATGGTCCCTGAGCTACCTTTTTCCTCCCTCTAGATCTACGTACTTATGGCTTGAGTTCAAATCCTGCCTCGGTCCCTTCACAAATGAGAGAACATATGTACAATCATAGCAGGCATGAGGTGGGCCAATTTATGTTCTTCGGTTCTCATCATGGAGAATGTCCATAGTGAAATTCCACGGCCAGCAGGATTCTCCATAAAGGTGGAGCCTTAAGGATGGCCCTGATTGCAGATGACATCTTGCTGATTATGTTATTATTCCTAACTCATTTCTGGGAAGCAAGGACCCAGACCTGACAGGATATGTCAGGTCACATTCTCAGGTCCCTGTGGTAGGAGAGTCTATGTAATGATATCCTGGGGGTGGGAAGAAGCTACTTGCCATAAAGCTTACTAAAGAAGGAGCTGCAGAAACAGGTATACAGGTGCCCACTAAAAGAAATTCTCACGTTTTATCTACTCCCTAATGAGAATTATTCCCAGATAAAGCTCCAAACTGCTGTTGCTGCTGCCATTGTCTACTATCCACATCCCATTTGCACATACCTCATGGACCCTGAAGATGCTGCAATCATATTCAGTGACTCACCCAGGGGCTGTACCTTGCAGACATTTAATAAGCACCACTGAATAGAAATAAATAGAATTCTGAACTGGAGAGGCTCTTAGGGATGCTCTGATCCAGCCTCCTAATTTTACAGAAAAATGAGAACTGATCAGCCCCTATGGCTTCTTAGAGGGGATGAGACAGAGGGGGTACACTGTGCTCCTGGCTCCAGGATAAGCCATTAGCAGGAGGCTGTGGTGACCCAACAGAGCTAGAATGAACAGGGAACAGCCAGGTTCTGTATTCAGGGGACCTTCCCAGAGTCCCGCTCTGATATCTGCAAGCTAGTCTTGTTGGGGGTGGCATTCTTGAGAACTTCCACCGGGACAATTCAGTCTATAAGCACCTGTCCTTGGCAAGGTAACTCTCAGCAAACCATTCTCCCTCTCAGTGCCCTTTAAGCCTCCAAGGCTCTCTCCCTGGACAGAGGGAGCTTCTCCTTTTAGAACTTCTTCAGAGACTTAGTGAGACCCCATCTCCTGTTCCCCCCTACCAGGCACTGGCTAGGCAGGCACTTTGGCTATGAAGACAAAACAGAGCATCCCTCGCCCTCTGGGATCCGGCAGCAAACAGTGCACAGTCATATAGCTAAGAAAACACAAAATATAGGTTCCATAAATACAATGGAATCAGGGATAATGTGAAGAAAGCGCTCGTAAACTTTAAAATACCTTAGGAATGGCAGTTTTTATTAACTCCCTACCTTTTAGAAGAATCATAAGACTGAATTACAGTCAGTAGATATGAGGAGTAAATGTGAGAAGAGCCCAGGTGGGCTTCCTGCAAGCACATCATAAAGTCACAAATCTAGGATTGGAAGCAATCTCTGAAGCCATTGGGTCCAGATTCCTCATTTCCAACATGGCGAAGCACTCAGGAAGAGAAGCTGACTTGTCTAAGGTCATACCACTAGTGAATGACGAGGGCAGAATTTAAACCAAGGCCATCGAGTCACCTCTCTATAAAGGAAAAGAACCTCAGAGGCTACTTCTCATTTTACAGATGAGAAAACTGAGGCACAAGCTCACGTACATAAGGGCAGCTCCTCCATTACCAAAACCCACCTACTTCCCACTTTTCTCGGCCATTATCTCTCAGTAAGTTGCCTTGCATCCACTTAGCACAAACTGTGTATAAACTCATATTGTACCCATTGGCTGCACTGAGGGAACGTCCTTTTCTGTCTTTGCACTCCCAGGGTACAGCACAGTGCCTGGCACCTAGGAAGCCCTTAATAAATGTCTGACTGATTAAGTGTGGCTATGGTTCTCCGTCCTCGTCCCTCACTGTCCCTCACTGCCATACGTCAGGAGAAGGGATCCTGGGGCCAGAGATCAGGGAAGTATATTCTCCATGCTCTTGTCTCTTTCAGAAAGTCCATCAAGCCACATTAAAGATTCTTCCTGTTCAGTTCAAACTGGACGTCATGGCCTTAGATGTTCTTTCTAGGACTAAGAATCAAGGATGTTCCAGGGGTGGGTGATGCTGATGCGGTGACTTGTTCTACTAACCTCCTCCTCTGCTGAACCTAGAAAGACTCAGATCTCACCCCCCTCCCAATAGAAATATTATAATGCTTTTAGTAGCAAAAGACCATCTCCTGGGCCCAATATTCTTTCTCACTAGACATCTGGATCCAAAGAGAAGATGCAGAGAGAAATCGGTTAAACACCACTTGCTCTCCCCACCGGGCTACAGGCTATGTCTGAGCTGCACCTATCACATCTCTGTCTGGGAAGCTTTCCTCATGGCTCCTGGACACCGCCCCCCCTCCCTGCATCTGATAGCCATTATCAGAACGGGTCTGTGATGCTCCGGTGTGTATCTCACCCACGCTCTCAAAGGTCGAATGGCACAGCTTTAAAAAGCAGCCCTTTGAAAGGCGGCCTGTGCTGGGGATGTGACATCCCCGCTGGGCTCACATTCCCCAACATGCACCAGAGCTAGGAGACCCAGTCACGACTCAGGCCTCAGATAGAGTCTCATTAGCACAGAAGCAACAAGAGCAAGCAGGGCAAGCAAAATACCCAGCAGGGAATTTCTGGAACAGAGCTGGGAGGGGCCTTGGAACCAAAAACAGACTGCAAAAGCTGGAGGGGAGTTCACTTAAAACAATCCCTCAGTTAGCCACCAAACAGTCATTTAGTGCTTACTGTGCACTAGGCCTCGTGCTAAAGGCAGGGGATACAAGGGAAGGCAAAAAACAGTCTCTGCTCTAGTGGGGGAAAATATCCCAGTGGACAGCATCCACAAGATAATCCACATGTGGATGGGAGGTAAACTAGGAGAATCTCTAAGCCCCCGGGAAAGGCTTTCTACAGGAAGCTGGGGCCTGGAGGATGCCAAGATTGTCTAGGAGGAGAAACAAGGCGGAAGACTCTTTGTTGGACAGAAGAAGTCCCCAAGAGAAGGGAGGACAGTGCATAAACCACTATGGACTCCATTTCCTGGATTCTAGGATAAGAAGGTGAAACAAGCAATTCCCTATGTTCTTTTCAGCTCTGATTTCTAGGATTGTATGATATGCCCAGACTCTGGATGATATGTAACCTGGAACAGGTAAGCTCTTGAGCAAGGCCATTGATCAAATTAATAATACTTGCCTCTGCATAGGAAGAGGAAAAAAAAAAACATTTGTTCAAGTGATTCTAAGATGAAAATCTTGAAAGAGCCATTTTCTCTCTAGGAGCATAGTAAACAGTGACTGGGGAGCTGTCCAATGTCCCCAGAATGTTAATACTCTACCAAAAACTATGGGCACCCTCATGTTCCAGGGAAACTTTCTCCCATGTCTGGAACAATATTCTCCAGATCCCCATGGCAAATAATGACAGCTGCCTAGGGTTGTGGTGAATGGCTTCTGAACAGCTAGCAACTCACGGCTTCCCTCTAAGGAAGACTTATCCATAGACAAATTAATCATAACTCAATCAAAAAGGAATGGGAAAATTACAGAATTTCAGAATTAAAAGTGACTTGGGTGGGCCATCTAGTTAAACTGCCTAATCCATGCAAAAATCCTCCAGCTCTTCTTGAATCCTTCCAATAATGGGTGCTCACTATGTGACAAGATGACCCTACCAAGCACCTCTGATTGTTAGGAAGTTTTTCCTAAAATGAAGCTAAGATACACATCTCTTTTTTAATTCTGCACACAGATCTCTTCTGAGAAAGCTCTTGGAAGGTAAAGAATAATCTATATATTTTTTTCAAATGATGAAATACAGGGCAGCAGAAGAAAGACTATGAGGTATATCCCAAAGTCCAAATTTGTGTGTGTGTGTATGTGTATATATATATATATATACACATACACACACACAGAGACAGACAGAGAGAGAGAGAGAGAGAGAGAGAGAGAGAGAGAGAGAGAAAGAGAGAGAGAGATGAATGTTTAGATATAGGTATAAGTGATAGATATGTTTAGACAGATTATTTGTATTGCCTAGACCTTGGTTTCTTGACTTGTAACAAAAAAAAATAAAAGACAGGATTGAATTAGATGACTTCCCAAGGCTTTCTTAGCTCCAAAACTACCATCTTAGGGAAGTGAGCAGAAGTTTCAATATGCAATCACAATACCACTCAAGCTCTGAGAGAAAATCCTAACCTGATGGAAAGGATCAGGAAAGGCTCCGAGTCTCTGTCTGCTGTGCAGGGACTAACTCAGCTAAATGTGAAGAAGACCACCAGTAGGTTGGTTAGCTCTCTGGCTGATGAGCACTTTGGCCATGGCAACTGATAAAGGCAATAATACTGAAATTTTACCTTTTCTTAATCTCCATCCTTTGTTGAAAAAGTTAAGACAAGCAGATCTATTTCCTGTCGAAATCTTCTGAAGATTCAATGGTAAATGTGCCCAAATAAGAATTTGTAGAATTTAAGTTTGATAAGTAGGGGTTTTTGCTAAAAGGAAATGAAAATCAATTAATTTCTCCACTCAAGCAGGGCAAATGAAACATGTCTAACTACAAAGCCTTTAAGATGATATGGCATTTTCACTTGTGTGATCACATTCTAAGTCTCAAAACAATCCTGCACCAGACTGAGAACAGATGTTTATGGTATAGATGGGGAAAACTGAGGCTCAGCAAGAAGAAGCACTTTGCTCAAGGAAACATGAATAGAGTCTAGGATCCAAAGCAGATATCCTGGTTCCAAATTTAGGGGTGTTTTCTATCCGACATGCTGGTTCTCTACATCACTACTTAATGAATGGCCTGGCTTGGCTACATGGGAGAAGGAAATGTCCCATATGGCCAAGCACAGGTTATATATTAAATACTTATTATATGACAGTGACTGGAAATATAAAGGAAAACATGGAATAATCCCTACTTTTAAGAAGCTTGCATTCTATCAGGATTAAAGAATGAGGAAACCTAGGTCCACATGGAGCAAGCACTTGCTCAAGACAATGACAGACACAGGAGATTGAGTCCATATGCTCTGACTTGTGAAGCTTTGTATTATGGCATCTTACCTTCTTCAGCCAGTGGATCAATTACCCATTTAATACTTATGTAGAGAGGCAGTATTGGGATAGGAAAAACTGCTGAATTTAGAATCAAGATATGTCTATTTATACCATAATACAAACTTTCAGTACTGGAAGGAAGTTGGACCAGTGGGGGTTGGGGGGAGCCATTGAAGGTTTCTAAGCAGGGGAGTAACATGAGCAGATAGTGATCCATGAGGAAGATGACTGAGGTAAGGGATCTGGTTTGGATTAATGGATTGGCCCGGATTGGATTGGAGAAGAGAAAGGAAGCAAAGCTGAAGAGTACCTCCCAGGAAATGGCCAACATGCTCATTCTGGCTCCTCATCTTTGGTGAAGCGGTTTTGTCTGCGGGCAACTCAGGGGCTGTGAGTGCCTATGCATACCATAGCAGTGCACCCTGATGGGCAAGAATTAATCACCTCTACTAAAGTGACAGGAGGTAGAGTCGTACAAACATGACTCTGCTCTCAGAAGGATATCCTGCAATCTTTTCAATTAATTCAAGGACAGAATCTACTCCTTCTGCCTCTTTGAGGGGCTTTGAGATCAGGAACAGGCAATAGGAAATCATATCCTCCTCTCCTCCCTCATCCAATTATACAAAGGACAAAAGGCTTTTTGTACCCATTCCATGTTTCCTGCTGCTCAGAAATAACAGGCTGAAACCTACTGAAGTTGCCTTTTAGATCTGAGTTTGGCCTTAAGCATCAGCTCAAGCAATGCCTACCTATCTGGGACAGACCCAAGTCAGGGCTAGACAAAGGAAGATGGCTGCTCCCAAACTACCAGATGGGAAAGCTGTAGCTCTGACTGAAGCCATGTCAAACAGGGGGAGAAATACAGAAGCTTTTGGATGAGCCTAGGGCAGGCCACACTGGGGGCCCTTCTCTTACTATTTGTCAATATATCAGAGATAGGACCATCTTAGCCAAGCTTTGTTTGCAACATGTGGTTTCCTATAGAAAAGTGTCTGGACAAGAGCCATAAGCTTGAAGTAAGAGAACTGATATGAAGATTTATGCTCTCTCTCTCTCTATGTGAGTCTCTCTGTCTCTCTGTCACACATACACACACACACACACACACACACACACACACACACACACAGATAACATGATGGCATTTGGAAATCCTCAGGCATTTGGTCCCCAAAGTCATGGTTTTTCCCCTTCCCCAGATGCAACCTCTCAGACACTTTTCATTTAAAAGAAGCCCGGCTCACTAACGGGATAAGTATCCTATGTATAGTCACCTAGCTAATATGTATCATAGGCAGGTTTTGAACCCGGGCATAACATCAGAGCAAGCTCTCTCCACAATTACACTCCTTTGCACCTATAATAGTCATAATACTACACATTTAGAGTCCAGCCCTGGGCCCAGATATCTCACATCAGGATCATTTGGTCATCAGAGAAATAAAGAGTAAAAAAAAAAAGAAAAGAAAAAGTGGTTTCCCAAATGTGCAGACTTACAAAAGTCAATCCCCAGGGTGTGATGATTAACAATACAAAGGATTCTAGGCTTCAGAGGAGAGTTCATTGAAAGCTCAGACTTCCCTAGTGTGTTTCAAATACATTATGATTTTTTTAAAGTCTATGTATCTGCAACTTTTTATGGAGCTTTCCTAAGGCCCACCTCTGACTTCAGTCACACAAAGCCTTCACAAAGTTGAGGACTCCCTCTCCAACCTCTAAGTCTTCTGGGCATGCGTTTTTAATCTCTTGTTCCTTTACCAGATGCTACCTTATATGAAGATCATCCATGGCCACTTAAATTAAACCACAGAAATATTCTCTGTGAATATTGAACCAGTCAAGTTCAAGGATGAGAGGTCCATCACTAGGTGATATTTGAACAGAAAAACTCACAAAAGCCAGATCCCCACTAGTGCAATAGTGGAAATGGATGAGAAAAGGGCAAGCAAAGAAGTAAATATTAATTACTTACTATGTGTCCGGCACAATGCTAAAGATATCAATAGGACAATGTAAAAATATAAACATTCTAAGATTCTGTGTTGTAAGATCACTTCCAGTTCTGCAATTCTGTATTCTAGCATCACTCCCAGTTCTGATATTCCATTTAGGATTTAAGAGTTCTCCCAGCACTGACATTCTCTGTTTTGAGGTCTTTCTCGTCCCTGACATTCTTCAGCTTTAATCCTATAAAAGCAATGTCTCGGTCTCAGTCTTGGTCTCTTTCTCACGCCCTCTCTTGCCCTTCCTCCCTCCCTGTTTCCCTGTCTCTGTTTCTGTCTGTCTGTTTCTCTCCCTCTTTCCCTTTCTCCTTTCCCCTCTCTCCCTCTAGCTCTCTCCACCCCTTGCCAGGCAAGCACAGAGCTCAGTCATTCTTCATGCATTCAGTACAGCAGAATCAATAAAAAAATGTCATCTTTTTCTGAAGGCTTCTTACATATATTCTTGTTAACTTGATACCTGCCCCAACTACATTACTGCTGCTATTAGGGACAGGCTCAAAGCACATTACTGACTGGCCGCTTAATTAATGATTTCAAATTAATGATGGATCCCTAAGCATCAATGTCACTGGGAACATTGTCACAAGGTGAAGGCGGCACTGGCTGCTGGGTGGATGCTGGAAGCAAGCAGACCAGCTAATTTGAGGCTCCGTTTCTATCTGCCTGGATTGGACTGGGAGGAAACAAGACCTTGAGGAAAGACTCTCAAAATCTCAAGGTCTATGGGAATCATTTATCTATCCTCATGGCTTCAACCATCAATGCATTTTTGAGATTATTCAAAATCACATGGATCAACAACCTCAGTATGGCAAAAGATTTAAGGAGTCATACAGCCCAACCCATAGACAGAAGGAACCTCTTCTATGATGAAATCAACAACATGATCATCTCCATTGTTGGGAAAGTGGCCATTCCCAATGTAGAACATTTCACCCTTAGATATCTAATCCTTGGAACGTGTTTTCTTTAACATCCAATTTATTTCTATCAACATCCCACCCCATCCCATCCCAGAGTGCTACTCTGGAACCAAGCAAGACAAAGATAGGCTCTTGTCCTTAGGTCAGCCATTGTCTACACGTGTCATTCATTTAGTGACAGCATTTCTTATGTCCTACCCCCAAGATTTACTTCTCCAGGCAAAGAATATTTTATTGCTTCAATCAATTTCCAAGTGTTTGTAGAAGGGTCCCCATCCTGAATACCTGCCTTTATATGTTATCTGTGAGACCACCCAGATTGCTCAATTCCTAGTCACAGAGAAAAAAAAAAGGAAACCAAATTTAAACTGCAAAACACTGATTTGAAGCATTTCCTCCCTTTCCAAGATCCCAGTAGCCCTTTGAGAGCCGTATATAAGTCAGCATGAGAAAAAAAAATCAACTAAAATAATGCATAGAAATATGCATATCTCACATTATAGTATGAAAAGTGCTTTCTCCTCCAAGGTCCAGTGAGACCTCTCACTGGATTTTCACAGAAGCCCAAACAGGTCAGGGTGATTATCCATATTGTACAAAAAGGTCATAGAGGTGAATGAGCTGTCCAAGGTACCTGGAATTGGAGAGAGATTTGGAGAGTCTCCTGACTCAAAGTCCAGTTCTCTTTTGACTCAAGTGGCTTTTTTTCAGGCCTTGAACAAGGAACCTCTTAATCAGTGTTTGTTGGACTGAACTGCAAACAGCTTCAAGGGCACTTCTGCACTTTTGATAAAAATGAGTTTCTAGATGAGGAGAGCCCAGAGAGGCATAAGAAAGAGTCAACATAGGACAAGGAGAATACACTCTTGGGTGGACTTTTCTAACATCATTAGCTCATGCCTGCATTCATTCACCAGTAAAGCACTTACAGCAAAGTTGGTATGCACAGAACAGTGTATGAGCATGGGAGAGGAGAGTGTAGGACCATGAAAACACAGAGCTAGCAGGATGTGATGCCCTAAACTCAGAAGTCAGAGGTTATGGGTTCAAGGCTAGCTTTGATATTGTGTGGCCTTAGTCATTTTTCACCTCTAGTCCTCAGTTTCCCTAAATGTAGAATAAAGACTTTCAGCAAAGGGATCTTTTAAGGTCATTCTCATGGATTTACTCTCGTGTTGTACATCTTATATTCTAGGGTCTCCCTCTGTTCTGACATCATGTGGTTTTCAGAAGCTTCGTCCTTCCTTCTCAAGGATGGATGACAATTTTAGGCAAAAGGTAGAATGCCACAGATTTTGTTGAGGGAGGCTTTTTGGAGAAGAGGATTATGGAACTCAACCTGGAAGTTGTGCTGATGGAAAGAAGGGTTAATAGATTTATTAGGGGAGGGGGTTCTAACAGTCAGTAATATAAGAGGCCACTCTCCATAACTTCTAGCGCCCCTTATAATACTAACTATATAATCATTCCTAAGAGAGAGAACAACAACAGGCAGGACGAGGGCAGGTAAGAAGGTAGAGAGATTTGTTAGGGCAAACTATTCTATTTCTCAATTTGAGGTCAGGCCTATTACTAGACAAAAAGACTTCAAGCTCTAATAATCTGATTTTATGATTTCCTGTTACTTCAAGGCTCTACTCTATGACTCACTTTTGATTCTCTCCTTTCCCAAACAGTCCAATTATACCAGGAAAGCAAGACACTCTGCCTGTTTCCCTCTTGAAGGACATTAAGAACTAAAATCTAGAGAGGGAACCAGCCTCAGATGCTCACCCTCTTGGCCAACCAACTGCCTCATTTCCTAGCCCAAAGTTACATGGCTAGTCAGTAGCAGAATTAAGATTAGAACACAAACCTTCTGATTCCAAATCCAGCATTCTTTCTACTGAAGCATGCTGTCTCTCAAACTGGGTCATTTCCATCCTTTTCTCTTGCTAATAATAAAGGATAATATAGGCCAGTTCAAGAAAATGTTTGACCAAGACAAGGAAGTGATATTAAATACTTCCTCAGTTTTGCATTCCCATGGAGTACTGATTAGACCAAGCAAACGCTGGTAGGTAGTAAGCATTTGACAAATATTTGTTGATTTAATTAAATATTCGATATTTGACCTTCATTCAAAACACCATATTCCTCTGGATAATCAGCCAACTTAGAACATGTTACATGGAGAAATGATAGATACACACAATGTACTATAATTTGATACTCCACAGTTCACCCTATCTCCATGACTTCTGAACTTAGAATAGCCAATCCATTTTTCCTCTACATCTTCCAAAGCAAACTTTTTAAAGCTCATCTGAAAAAAAATTCTTATATTTCTGACCATCAATAATGCCCCCTCTTTTTTTTCAGTACTAAACCCATACTGAATCCATTGACTCCTCAATTTGCTTGGTTCCATCTTTGCTGATTGTTTTGTTTTCTTGTGGGGGGAGGAGGGGTGAAGTTGAATAGGGCATGTCAAGTCAACAATGTTTTTAAAAAATTGAATTTAAAACTGAATTTGAAATTCAATTTAATAACCTATATAACACTTGCCATGACATAGAAACATCAGGAAAACAATCACAACTGAATTCTGAGCAAATTGTCAAAGAAGAAGAGATTATGGAATTATTAGCACACTTATATATTATTGATGGAGCTGAGAATTGGTTCAACCATTCTGGATAAAAATCTAAAATTATAAAATGAATTGAATAAACTCTGCATATCCTTTGACCCAGAGATTCTTCTGCTGGACATATAACCTCGTTGTGTCACTGATAAAAAGAAAGTCCTTCATACACCAAAATATTCATATCACCACATTTTGAAAGCAAGCAAAGAACAGAAAACAAAGTAGATACCTATCAAGTAGGGAATGACTGAACAAATTACAGCACAGGAATGGAGTGGAATACTACAGTACTACATATTTTTGGATATGCCACTAGGGAAATTTATTTTGCTTTTAATGTGTATTTGTTACAAGGATTTTGTTTTTCTTTTTCTTTTCCTCCTCAAAGAGGGTTATATGGAAGGGAAATTAATGCTTGCTAATTGAGAAAAAATAATTTAAAATACTTCTGTTCTATACAGGACAATTAAAATGAGGATTGGTAAAGCATGAAAAGATGTACATGAACTGATTCAAATTAAAATAAGCAGAATTAGGAAAACAATATACATAAGAATTACAATTATTTAAATGGCAACAACAAAAATAAAACTGAAACCCATGTTATAAAAGACCAAAAGAATAGGAACTAATGACTTTCAAAACAAAGTCTGCTAAGTATTAACAATCAAAAGCCAGAATTTTACATATAACTAATCATAAGGGAAAAGAAAATCAAAATAACCCTGAAGTTTCATCTCCTTTCCAGAAAATTTTCAAATAGAAGAATATTTAATGTTGGAAGGCTTGTGGAAAGACAAGCATACTAATGAACTTTTGGCTAGAACTGTGAATTAGTCCAAACAATTTGAAATTACCAAAAAAAAAGTGTCCATAATATTCATTCTTCTTGACACAGAGATTCTACTTCAAGGCAAATGCTCTTTGATAAGAAAAAAAAAACATTACATGAAAATATTCACAGCAACTCTTTTTGTAACATCAAGTAAATGGAAAGTAAGGAGATGCTCATCAGCTGAGGAATAAATAGAGAAACTGTAGTGCATGAATGTATTGTAATATTACTGTGCTGTAAAAATCAATGGATACGATCATTAAATAAATACTTCTATGAACTGATGCAAAGTGTCATAAGCTGAAGAAGGAAAATCATCTACACAATGACTCCAGTCACATAAATGGAAACCACCACAACAAAATAAATGAAGTGGAATGCTGTGAAATTGCAATGACCAATGTTAGTCTTCAAATTCTGACTTCCTTCTGCCTTTGTAGAACCAGAAGACTATAGGTGTAAAACCCTGCAGATAATGGGAAACTTTTGGGAGAGAAGATTTTGGTTGTTTTTGCTGAACTTTTTTTTTTCTTATCTTAATTCTTTCTTTTAAGGGCTGGCTCTTTGGGAAGAAGTTGAAGGAGGATGAACTAAGAAATGTTTATAATGTAAAAACAGAAGGTCAATAAAATTGCATTTTTATGAAATAATTACTTTGTATTTAATCAAAATTAGGGATAAAAGAGGAAGGGGAGAAACTTTACTGAGAGTGATATTTCTTAGTGAAGAAATCTCAGAATTATACATACCAGAAGTTTATACCTCATATACAATCCCTGTTTGTGTTCTTTTTACATTGAACTATTTCAACATGTTAAAGAATAAGCTCATAGTTAAAAAAAATAGCTTTTTAAATAAAACTAGAGTGTATATGTTAGTATTAAGATTTTAATTTGAATACTGGCTAGCTAAGCAACTCAAAGTAAGTCAAACTCACTCTAAGCCTTAGTTTTTTCATCTGTAAAAAGAGACTTACTGGGTCATCGGGATGCTCAAATGAAATAATGAATGCATGTAAAGTACTCTACAAACCTTGTTGTGCTATATAGATGTCAGCTGAGAGTGATTGTGGTCTCGAAACACTGTCTTCTAGTCTCATGGTGTTTACAATCGACAAGGCTCTTCTACCATGAGAAACTACTGTGAGCCTCAGTCTCGGCAAGGGCTATAACTGACAAAAGGCAGTCTGTGACTGTGCCCTCATAGACATTGGTAGCTGCATTAGACAGACCGATTATAGACATAGAGAATGAAACAGATGGGCTTTCCAAACGTGGCATCCAAAGAGCTGGGGTGGGAGATGTTTACACCTTCAGAAATTAATGGTTTGAGAATTCATGTCTTCCTTGAACAGATGCTAACTCTTCTAAATTGACATTCCCTCCATCCTTCACTTCCTGAGTGCTAAGGACTAGACAGTTTGAAAGGATATCCATCTTTCTAAGAGGCATAGGTAGAGTAGAATTTCCTTAGCTATTAATTCCTTCAAATGGTTGTCAGTGGATCCATATTGTTCTTGGAAGCCCAAGAGTAGGAAGAATAGATCATAGGACTGCAAGTCCAAAGAGCCATTGGTGTAGAGGAAAATCCTTCTCAGTGAAGCTCTGATGACCTCTTGGACTGGTTCCAATTAAGGGTTAATGGTCCTAGGACTTGGGTTTAAATGTGGCTCATCCGATGAGTTGCTATGAGACTCTGAGCGAATCTATCCCTTGAATTCACAAGGCTTTTATGCAAAATGAGGGGGTGGAGCCCGATGATCCTAAACCTTTGCAGCCCTAAAAGTCTGGATATAGAGCAGATAAGTATATTCAGGTATCATGCCCTTAGACTAGGAATGGGCAGGAAAAGACAGGAGGAATCCACATTCTGGTTCTGTCAATTATTCCTTGTGTGAGTCTGGGCAAGTCACATCAACCCCTTCATCAAAACCTATAATGATAATATGAATTGGGTCCAATTATAACATAAGTCACTAGAAATAGATTAGTATCTATTATTGGACAGAACAGAAGTAGATATTTAGAAAGTTTAGCTGGCCAAAAAAGCCCTTCAATTTAAGATTCTGTTTTATCCTTGCATTCTATTTTTTGAAAGCTTTTCAGGGAAATCTTAATATCTAAGGCCTCAGCTGACCCCCACAAGAAAAGGCACACAGGAGCTAATACTCCCCTTATCTTGTAGATGGAAAAAAGAGTCACGGAGAGAGGGGATTCCATGGCCAAGGTCATACGGCTGTAAGTGGCAGGAACAGTACGGGAACTTGACTCTGCTGACTTGGGAAGCCTAGGGCCATTCCATTAGAGGACACTCCCTCTCCACCCGCAGCCCAGAGGTTTGCCCTCCTCCTGTTCATGTGACCCGCTCCATTTCAATTAGCAGATTTCTAAAATGGGGATGAGAAGGTACAAAGGCGGATAAAAGCCACAGAAGTTGGAGGCCAATACTCTGCTCAACATTTAACCAAGTTTCAGAGGCCCTGTGGTTAAAGGTCTTTGTGCAGATAGCCATTTAATAAATGCTTTTAAAGATGAGGCTGAGAATGGAGCTAAGTTTATTTAATCTGGATAAGAGCAGGCAGAAAGGACTATAATAAAAATGAGAATAATGGCTGTATTTTCAGCAGTGCACCAGTCCTTGTAGGGCCCATAAGAGAAGCCAAACCACTTAGAGTCAAGCTCCCTCTGGTGGCTACTTAGCAGGAGCTGGATCCCAAGTCAAATCAAGGCAACTTGGAAGGACCGGGCAGCTGCCACGACTGGTCCATGAATGCCCCGTCCAGACTTCAGTAGGCCTGGGGTCTCATAGGTGGGGTACCTCCAGGCCATGTCACAGAATGGACGTCCTGGATTGTTCCCATAATTCCTCACTGGGGACACAACCAGAATGGAACAAGACTTCCTCTACATGTCTGAAGGCTCAAGGGATCATTACATCACAGACTGAGAGCTAACATGCCCAAAAGAGGTCCGATAGAGGAGAGATCCTGAAAATTGACTAAGATCACAGTGCCAGGAAATGTCTATGGAAGCATCAGAATCAGAAACTCAATAACTTAAAGTCCAGTGAGCATGTTCTCTGTGGCTCCCTCTCTGTCTCTTTGTCTCTCTCTCTCTCTCTCTCTCTCTCTCTCTCTCTCTCTGTGTGTGTGTGTGTCTGTCTGTCTGTCTCTGTCTCACTGTCTCTCTTTCTCTGTCTCACTGAATCACTGTCTCTCTTTATCTCACTCTGTCTGTCTCACTGTCTCTCTCTGTCTCTCTGTCTCTCTCTCTGTGTCTCTCTCTGTGTCTCTCTGTCTCACTGTCTCTCTCTGTCTCACTGTCTCTCTGTCTCACTTTCTCTCTCTCTGTCTCTCTCTCTCTCTCTGTGTCTCTCTCTCTCTGTCTCTCTGTCTCTGTCTCTGTCTCTCTGTCTGTCTCTGCCTCTGTCTCTCTGTCTCTCTCTGTCTCTGTCTCTCTCTCTCTCTCTCTCTCTCTCTCTCTCTCTCTCTCACACACACACACACACACACACACAAATACTCTTAATGGACACTAAATGCATATGAATTTCTATTCATAGATATGCATTTTTAGAAGCAGTAGAAACAATGGATAAAAATAACAGAAACATGGAAAGACTTAACTATATTGATGCTGTTGGAAGCAAGAAGAAGCAGGAAAACCCTTTATTCAGGGATGATAACATAAACCATTAGAAGGAAACCATATTCTAACAATGTCTCATGTCTGTCCCAGAAAAAGGAGAGCAGAATATGCTGCTCATTATAGGACTACAAAAGCATTCCATGGTGTAGGCTGTATCTATCTCAGTTGGTCCAAGTTAAGTATTTTTCCTTATGAGAAGAAAGGACTTAAGGGATAAGCTATTTCATAAAAAGAAAACTAATGAAAACGAAAAGATATCAATAACATTTAAAAATAAAAATGGGGTGGGAGCACTTTCAAAGGAGTTATTAACCTGGTTAATGATCTCGTAACTAATAGAAGTGTCACTAAAGGACAAGATAAAACATTTCTACTATAGTCTGAGTCTAGTATAAACAGAATAAAGTTTCTATAACAGCATTTTAGATTATAACTCACTTCTAAAGTGCTTTGAGGTCTACAAATGGCTTTCTATGAAACTACTCTATGAAATGTTAGTATAAGTATTGTTATCCTCCATTAAACAGATGACAAAATGGAAGCTCAGAATAGTCAAGTGTTTGTTCAAGCTCCAATAGTGTGGAAATGCCAAAACTTGGGTCTAAATTCATGTCTGCTGACTCCAAGGGCAGCCGGCTTTCCCCATCCGTGTGCGTAATTGTAAACATATCCTAAGGTTAAACAAAATCCCAATGTAAACAGAGCTCTTTCTGCTTTGGAGCAGAAGTGGAAGGGAAAATACAATTTGATTCACTTTACAGTCAATTCTCTGAAAATCCACTTTCCTTTCCATACAGTTGGGAGCCTCCACAGGTACTTTCCACAAATATCATAGTCAATTCATAGACCATCAGAGTCCAGTCACTCCCTTGACTTGGAGGCCAATCAGGGCATGAGCCAAGGAAGAGTTGGAGAAGACTGGCCTCATGGCAAGACAAATTCTCAATAAAAACAGAGTCAAAGCCTCATCTAAGGAGTCTTTGGATAACAGCCTTTGACGAAACTTTCGAGTTTAACAAAAGAAAATTGTCTTAAATTCAGAACATATGTCATGACAAAAATGCCTTGTTACTTATCTTGTGTACAACTAGAGATACCACAAAGAACAAATTGCTATAAATTGGTGCAGGGTTTGAGAAGTGAGGGAGAAGAGAAAATGAGTATTTTTTCCTTTCTAATTCTGGCTCTGTTCAAAGCTAACTGGATATCACTGATAAAGTAAATTAACCTCCCCGTCTAAGTTTCTACATCTGAAAAGTGAGGTCCTTTGACGTTGTAATGGCCATTACAGCTTTGGAATTCTTTATCGGCAGGCTCTCCTGAGCTCTAATGTTTAAAGTCCTGTGTTCTAAGGACCTTCCTACCATCCAATCATTGTTTACTAAGATGGTGATACTACCAGCTCTGACATTCCTCTTTGTAACAACCCAACGGTTCTCCTTTCCAGCCCTAGCATTTTTAGCCTATGTTTTAAGAACCTTCTTATATCTGGTGTTGTTAATCAAAGTCCTGTAAGTCCTGAGAGTTTTAACATCCCTTCCATCTTCATCATTCTAAAACCATCCCAAACCTTGGGGAAAAGGCCACTGAAAAAGTTCACACACACACAAAGAGAGAGAGAGAGAGACTTTTATGATTTTATGGATCCATGTGGAAGAGATCATAGCCTTTCCATATCATCTCCACTTTCATAATCATCCAGTTAAGGGCTTGGAAATATTCTGGGGGACTTTCTCATCTAATAGATACATATTAAGCATGTACTATTAACTAGGTAATGTGCTAAGTGCTGGGGATACAAAGAAAGGCAAAAAACAGGCTGCCTTTGAGGAGCTCACAATCTAGTGGAAGAAACAACACACAAAGGACTCTACAATCAAGCTATAGAGACTATTAAAATTAAGATAATACAGGAGGGAAGGCAATACCATTAAGGGGCCCCAGAAAAGTCTTTTTTTCTAAAGATGGGATTCTAGATGAGACTTAAAGGAAGCCTCTGGAACTACATGGGAGTGAGGAGGAGGGATCTAAAAGATTAAGTGACTTGGCCAGATCACCAAGATGTGTTGAGTAGCAGACCATAGACTCAGTTGTCCATATATATAATTCAGATTGTTTAAATAAAAAAAAAAAAACTAGAGAACTTATCACTGTATATAGCTAGTGTTTAATCAATGTCTGTAGAACTGGATTTAATTTTTTTCTAACCTTTTCAGTGCTGAGTGTCCTGTGTCCAGGAAACAGCAACATCCTGCAGAGAGTATTTTCCTCAACTGCCTTTCTTTTGAGAGTCAGAGCTGAGAATTTACATACCCACAATAAACAACCCCTATGGATAGCTCTCAGTGGGGTCTCAAGCCCTCTTTTCTACCCTAGCTTCCAAACAGATTTTTAAAAATAAACAACGCTCCAAGGTCAACCCACCTCTTCCCTATAGCTGGAAAAGCCAACAGGGTCCATGAGAGGGCAAGAGACTTGCTGAGCATATCTTTTCTGCAACAGCCCCCTACCCTGCATTTTTCATGTTTAAGTTAATAAAAGTTCAATCTAATATGAAACTTGATACCTAAGCACAGATCTGAGTACACAGGAGGAAGAAAAGGAGCATAGACAATAACACAACTGGTCCAACATTCTCTTTGCTCCAAAGTTCCCTTGCTGACTCCGCAACCCACCAAGCCATATTGCCTCTCAAGGGGCAGAAGGAAACAACAACCAAAATAAAAATAACAACAATAACATTCTAACTTCCCAACAGTACAAAGGGATTTCATGGATGTGGGAACACCATTCACTGACATAGATCCCAACTCCATGTGCCTTAGAAGACTGTTCCAAGATGTGCTCCCCCACCCCATCCCCATTTTATTTTTGTTTTAAATAAAAGGATCCTGTGAGGGACTCTACAAATTTAGCTGACGTGGTCTTCAGACAACAGGTAGAGAGTCCAATACCAGATAAATGTTCAGTGTTCTTTTACGTGACAAAGCTTTCCATTAGACAATGTGAGTTAATCAATATGTATTAAATGTTTAATATGTTCTAGATTCTGTACTAAGCTCTGAAAGAGCCTCAGGCTACCATCTTGCCTTGTTACAATATCAGGCAGGGGAGCACAGGAGAAAGAATACCTTTAACAGCAGCACTAAGAGCAATAACCAATTCCTAACATTTGCATGACATTTCATATTCTTTGCACATGCTTCCCCCATATTTTCTAAGGATCTCCCTTCTTCTTCAATTCTAGTGATACTGGTCAAGTCATTTAATTCCTTTCTTTCAGGAATTAATTCTTTCAGAGCATAGCTCAGTTTTCTATAAGAAACCTACTCTATTCCCCACCCTTCTAATGTCTTACCTCTGTTTATTATTTCTATCTATAGCTTGTTTTGTACATAACTGTTTGCATTTAGTCTTCCTCACAAGACTATAGGCTCTTTTTTACCTGTGTATCTCCATCACTTAGCACAGTTCTCATTACATCTGGTACCATCTCCAGTCATCCTGATCTATATCAGGACCCAGATGGTCTAGAGGAGAAAGTGAGACAGGTGATTTTGCACAGCCCTTCCTCACTCAAATCCAATTCACTTGCATGCATCACATCGCTGATGTCATGGTCCTCTTTGAGAATGAGGGACAAATAACAACAACTTAACAACCTGACACAGTAGGTGCTTAATAAATGTTTATTGACTAACCGAGGATACTTTCTTGGATGCTCCCAGTTGTGAGTATTCTTGAGGTGGAATTATTGTAAATCACATTACACTCATCTATATTACTCTCTATGTCGTTTACATTAATTTATCCTTGTCAACATCATTGAAGATGGTATTAACTTGGGGTGGGCTAGCCAATTCCAGCAAAGTATCATTGACCTGACACGAGAGCCCCTTAGCTGCTCCACTCTCACGAATCCGGGGGCAACTCTGAATCCTTTGGAATAACACTAGAAATCAGGACATACTAATTTCATCTCAACTCTGCTACTATCTTGATGTGTGGCCTAGGGGCATTCCATCTCTCTGTGTCAAGTGTCCTCATTTAGATAATGGAGATGATAATATTTTCCTATTTCCCCAGGGTGTGTGTGTGTGTGTGTGTGTGTGTGTGTGTGTGTGTGTACAACTAACTGAATATAGCCTAGAAAGCAGCCCAAGGAATATCTCAAGAAGAAAGAATCAGTCTCAAAATGTAACACGCTGGAAAAGACCCAGAGAACACAAGGAGTCAGTTTTCTGGATGGGTATTAGTTTGACCCTTTCTTCTGTATCTTGTTTCCGATCCCATGAAGACTTTTTTCAAGAAAGATCCGAGTCTTTCTTGGACCCAGTGGAATATTCATTATCTACATAGCATCATCAGGACTGAATTCTATTCAGGCAATCCTCTTTCTTCTTAGTCTTTCCTAGTTTATATATATAAACATATATATATATATATATATATATACATATATATATATAAAACTGATCCATGATCTGGATTCTCATTGGGATCACTATCCTTGGAAATTCACCTTGGAAGTGATTATCTTAGTAGTAGACACATGATAATGCTAGATATCAGAGGTACAAAGACCAGAGGATCAGTCCCAGCACCCAAAGAAAATGTAGGCTCTGGAGGAAAGAAGAGGTTCACACAAGAAATACGCAAATGCATATTGACATAACACTCTGGATATAGAAAACATATAGAAACGGTCATGCAGAGAAATTGGGGAGAAAAAAAAAGATGGAGAGCAGTCAGAAAAAGCTTTAGATTTAAGGTGGCGCTTGAGCAAAGAATTCAAGGAAACAAAGGATTCTGTAGAGGGGAGACATGATATAAGTACTTTTGAGGCATGAGGGATGGATACTGCAAGAGCCCCTGGGATGGGAGATAGGAGTTTACATGTAAAGAAGGGTTGGAAAGCCAGTTAGGCTGAATTGTATTGTGCTCAAATGGACTACTAATGTGAAAGGAGATTGGCGATATAGAATGGAGCCAGATTATGAATGCTATAAATACTAAACAGAAAACTTTATATTTGATCCTAGAGGGCATAGGAAGTCATGGGGATTTATGACTAGAAAAATGATATGGTCAAACCTATGACTTAGAAAAATAATTCTGTACTCTACATCACTATTAGAGAGATGCAAATTAAGACAATTCTGAAATACCACTTCATAGCTCTCAAATTGGCTAAAATGCCAGGAAAAAAAAGATAAATATTGTAGAGGATGAAGAAAAACTGGGACACTGGTGCATTGTTGGAGTTATGAAATGATCCAACCATTCTAGAGAGCAATTTGGAACTATGCCCAAAGGGCTGTAAAACTGTGCATACTCTTAATCTGGCAGTCTCACTACAAGACATGTAGCCCAAAGAGATCATAAAAAAGTCAAAAGGACTCCTATTTGCAAGAATGTTTGAGGAAGCTCTTTTTGTAATTCCCAGTTTGAGTGGAATTGAGTGGATTTCCATCAGTTGGGAAATGACTGAACATGTTATGGTATAGGAATGTAATAGAATATTATTGTTTTGTTTTGTCTTTTTGCTGAGGCAATTGGGGTTAAGTGACTTGCCCAGGGTCACACAGCTAGGAAGAGTTAAGTGCCTGAGGCTAGATTTGAACTTAAGTCCTCCTGACTTCAGGACTGGTGCTCTATTCACTGTACCACCTTTAAGAAATGATGGGCAGGCTGAATTCAGAAAAGTCTGGAAAAAGTTGCATTAACTGATGCTGAGTGAAGTGAGCAGGGAGATCATTATACACAGTAACAACAAGATTACATCATGATCAACTGTGATAGACTTGGTTTTTTTCAACAATCTGGTCATTCAAGGCAATTCCAATAGACTTGTGATAGAAAGTCATTCACATCCAGAGAGCGAACTATGGATGTGGATCAAAGCATAGTATTGTCACCTTTTTGTTTGTGTTTTTTTTCCCTTTCTCAAGCTTTTTTTTTCTCTTTTTAGTCACATTTTCTTGCCCAACATGCCAAATGTGCGTATATGTTGAAAAGGATTGTACATATTTAACCCATATCAATTTGTTTGCTGTCTCGGGGAGAGACTTTTACTTGTATTTGGAAAAATAAAACATTATTGAAAACTAAAAAGAAAAAAATAATTCTGTAAGCTGGGGAGAGAATAGATTGAAGGGAGAAGAAACTTGGAGCAGGGAAATGAATGAGGATGCCAAATAGTTCAGGAAAAAGGGGATCTACATACACAGGTTGTTGTAAGGATCAAATAAGATCACATTTGTAAAATGCTTAACACAAAGGATGGCATACAAAATGCTGATTATTATGACTGTTATTAGATGAGAAACTAGACAGATGGAACAATCATTCTAGAAGGGCACCAATGAGACGGAGCAATGAATCAGTGACATAGAATGAGTGAAAGTGAGGCAATAAGAATTATATCAGTGTTGTCAACTTGGGAGATGGAAAGCCTGATAATATTCTTGCTAATAAAATGGAAGTTCAGAAAGGGTATGGCTTTGGGAAAAGTTAGGAATTCAGTGGTGGACATTCTAACTTAGCAATGTCTATGGGTTAACCAGTTTGACAGATCCAACAAGCAGTTGGGTTGTTGCTTGGGAGAAAAAATGGAGCTGAGTATATAGGGAAATCTTGCAACTAAAAGAGAAATGGATCTTCTCTTAGTCAGATGCTAAGGTAAGAAAGAGATCTTCTCTTATTTAGATGTCTATATCTAAAATTAAAGGGGAGAGAATTTCCCTTATGCAGAAGCAGGAACTGCCTACAGATACATTAAGGATGTCAGAGATTTTTGAGGGCTATCCTGGAATCTTACTCCCTTCTCCATCCTCCCAGGGATGAAGTAAAATGTGGTTGAAAGGATCTGAATTTATAGTCTCTATCACTCTTAGTGTTTATTAACATGAATATGTCTTTGAATGATGAAATCCTCAGGTTCTTCAGCTCTGAAGTGAGGATAAGATTCTTTGTGCTCTGTTTCTGGAAGAATTATTAGGAGGAAAACATTTTCTTCTTCTAAAGATTCTACAGAAACACATATTGATATTCTTATTAGAGAGCTTGTCCCTTTTCAGTCAACAGAAGCAAGAGCCAGCACCTTTTAAAAAGCTGGGTGCCTTTTGATCTATTGACCCTGATGCTACCCCCTAGGGGTTTGCTCCAAGCCATGGGAAAAACCTAACCTCTGTCCCATCATTAGCTATTTCCTGATTCTCCATCAGAAACTTCTACTTAGTTTGATTGTTTTTTTGTTTTTTTGTTTTTTTTAGTTATTTTTAATTTGTCCGAGTCTTCAAGAGCCCATTTGTTTTTTTTTTTTTTTTTTTTTGGCAGAGATACCGGACTAGTTTGTCATCTCCTTCTCCAGCTCATTTTGCAGATGAGGAAACTGAGGCAAACAGGTAAAGTGATTTGTTTAAGGTCATACAGCTAGTGTCCAAGGCCAGATTGGAATTCTATTTATTTGCTAGTGTTTAAAAAATGGAAAAGCTGGGGTAGGTGATCCAGTGGATAAAGTACTGCCCTTGAATCTGAGTTCAAATTCAGTTTCAGACACTTGCTGGCTATGGAACTGTGGGCTAGTCACTTAAGCCCAATTGCGTCCAAAAATGAAAAAAATAAATAGAAAGCCTAAAGAAAAGGGTAAACAAGACTTAATCTATCAGAAAAGTCTATGAGAGTTGGCAGTTGTTATATGAGAGGTAAACGCTAGTAATGTTTTAAGCAGTGCCTAAATGATAAAAAGCAGAAGACAGAAAAGTATCAGGCAATTTGGAAAAGGAAAAATAGTGCTGAGAAAGAAAAGCTCGGTCTGTTTGCTGGTGGGCTTAGTCATTCAATTCATTCATGTTCTTAAGCATCAAATACATGCAGGTCCCTAGGTAAGACACAAAGAGGCTCCCTAGCAGAGTTCATCCCTGAGCACCTTCCATCTGACTTGTATAGATAAGATGGGCAAAGAAAGTAGAATGGTGGGAAATCTGAGTGTGTCAGCCTGGAGCACAAGGCCATAGACTTGGAGTCACCATGGAACTAGAAGGCAATCAAAGCCCCATCTCATGCTCCAGATGAGGAAACTGAGGTCCTGAGAGTCATTTCAGATATGATTAGGCCAAAGCCTTCCCAATTCAGCCAGAATCCTACACTGATCCCCTTGCTGCACTGCCCCAAAATCCTGACACTCAGTGATTGTGTGACCTTGAAATGGAGTATCAGTCCTCTCCCTCCATTAGGGGAAAAACTAAAAAGTAAAAACAAATTGGCTCCAGGTCCCTTCTAACTAGCACAACCAGTCAACCCAGTCCAGAATCCTGGTTCCTACTGGTATCTCAACCAGTCTCTCCCTCTTGAGAACACCTTGTGTAACCCAGAAATTCTGGGACTACAAAAGCAGATATTAATAAAGTTTCTTTCAAATCAAGAGATTGAAGGTGGAGTGGTAACAGAAATGGCATTCTTATAGTATTAAGAGCCCTGAATTTGGTGTCTGACAAGCTGATTCCAATCTCAGTGCTATCACTGGATGACCCTAAACAAATCACCTAAAATCAAACAAGATAACATATGAGAAGAACAATATAAATAAGGGCTGCTGTTATCATCATCATTATCATTAATAATAACAATACCTTCCATGTGACTCAGTTTTCTCATCTATGAAACAGATGGCCTCAAATGCCAGAATCTTAGGATGATATGATTTTTTTTTTGTACATGTCAAAATAAAAGGATTCTGGAAGTCTGGCACTCACCAAGGGTTTTTCCAGAGGATATAACAGTCCTGAATGAGTGCTCTTTCTCACGAGTCTTTGCAGTAAAGAATAAAAGGGGGTGGGAGGGAAAGTCTGTGTTTTTATTACGGCCATAGATACCCTGGAACCTGTTAGTTGAGTAATCCTATTATCCTAAAGAATGTCTCTCTCAGCCTAAAGTGGACAGAATTGAGAAAGGGGACAAAGATGTCCATCTGAAAGAGATGAGGAGAGCATGAGGAGCACAAGGGAAATAGGGCAGGTAAACTATCAGGGGAAGATGCTACTAGTTACTTCCAAGAGTCTTCATGAGGGGCTTCTCCCCTTCTCAAGCAATCTGGAGAGAGGAATCTGAAAGTGCCTCAAGTTACCCTTTATTTAGGAGTATAAAACCAAGTGTATGGACAAAAGTCCACTGGGGGCAGAGCAGAGTAGCTCTGAGGGATCTGTTTTCGATAAATCAATTAACGAGAATTTCTTAAGTGCCCACTACGTGCCAAAAACCGTTTTAGGTGCTGGAGAGACAAGTACAAAAGATGAATCAATCCCTTGCCAGTAACAAGGCAAGGAGACTATATTCACTCTTTTGTGGGAGTCTAAAGCGTAATCAGGCATCATGCTGTAAGCTCCCTTGGGCACAACCCCTCTCCCCCAAAGGCTGGAAAGAGAGAGCTTGGGGAGATCACTGGGTAATACCTACTGAACCCTTCCCCAAGCTTTTATTAAGCAACTACTAAGTGCTGACAGCTTAGATAAATACTGGGAAAAAAATACAAAACAAAAAACAGCTCCTGTCCTGGAGAAATTTATGTTTTACTGGGGAAATAATTTGAAATATCCCTATGTTAAGGTGCAAGGCCCCTGAAAAATCAATGGTGGAAGGATTCTGAAAGTTAAAGGGGGGAGAGATTAATAGCCCCCACAGAGTGGGATGATACCCTTCCCAATTTCTTGGATGTCCAAATAATGAATTCAACAGGGAATATACATATAAAAAAATACTCTAAATCACAATTGATTAGGGAAATGAAAATTAAGACCACTTCACATCTTTTGACTAAGATGACAGGAAAAGAAAATGATAAATGTTGGAAGAAATTGGAAAAACTGGGACACGATTCACTATTGGTGGAGTTGTGAACTGATCCAACTATTCTGGATAGCAATTTGGATCTACGCCCAAAAGGCTTATATAAAACTATGCATATACCCTTTGATCCAGCAGTGTTTCTACTGGATCTGTATCCCAAAGAGAACAAGAAAAAGGGAAAAGGACCCACACGTGCAAAAATGTTTGTAACAGCCTTTTTTATATTGGCAAGGAAATGGAAGTGAGTAGACACCCATCAGTTGGGGAATGGCTGAATAAGTTATGGCATATGAATGTTATAGAATTTTTTTTTAAGAAATAACAAGCAAACCGAGTTCAGAAAAGCCTGGAAAGACTTATATAAACTAATGCTGAGTGAACTGAGAAGAACCAAGAGAACATAATACATAGCAACAGCAAGATTATGTGATGATCAATTGTGATGGACTTGGCTGGCGATGTGATGAATCAAGGCAATTTCAATAGACTTGGAGTGCCAAACACATCCAGAGAGAGAACTATGGGACTGAATGTGGATTAAAGCATATTATTTTCACTTTTGTATTTGTTATGTTGGGTTTTTTCCTTTCCTCGTGTTTTTCCCCTTTTGATCTGATTTTTCTTGTATACCATAACAAATATAAAAATATGTTTAATATATTTTAACATATTTACCATGTATTGGTCTACCTGCCATCTAGGGGAAGGAGTGGGGGGAAGGAACATTTGGAACAGAAGGTTTTGCAAGGATCAATGTTGACAAAATCACCCATGCATATGTTTTGTAAATAAAAAGTTATAATAAAAAATAAAATAAAATAAAAATACAAAATATGTTTAGATTTGCACATGTTTAACCTATAGCAGATTGCTTTGTGTTTGAGGGAGGGAGGATGGAGGAAAAAAAATGAAGCACAAGGTTTTGCAAATGTGAATATTGAAGACTACCTTTGCATGTATTTTTTAAAAATAAAAAAAAAAATTAAATCCCCCCCCCAAAAAAAGGAACAATGGGAATGAGGCATGAATTTCTGGCACGAATGTGAAAGTGAGGGCCAAATTTCAATGTCTCATAAGACAAATATAGCCTGGAAAGACTAAAAAGTTGAAATTCAAAACTGCTTTTTAAAATAGGGTTAGAACATGAAGCACTGCATCCAGGCATTATTGGACTCATTAAGTATACCAGAGGTGATAGGTATCCAAAGGAAATACTAACCATAGTATTATAGCAAGAATGGCCAAGCCTTAGCCCTCCCCATCTGGCATCAAAGAAACATGGCTCAGCTTCCATTTCTCCAGTTGTACCTAATTTACTCCAATGAAAAATGCATTTGTGGAATTTTCTTTAGCCAAGCACACCAGGATCCTCAAAGGTGATCCTCAAATCCATCGATGTCCAGTTATCATATGCACAAGCCCTTACCTCTACCTTCCTTAACCAATAGTCCCATTAATTAAGCATGGCAGCCATAAGCTCAGTTCCTTCAAGGGGGCTCTGCAGGACTAATGGCAAGGTTGCTATAGGATCTCATCATCTCAGTCCAGAACTAATTTTCTTCTATTTTTCACATTATCATCATTGGCATTGGTATCTAATACATACATCCAACCTATTATAGTTGTTCTTATTCTTCTTTTCCACAAAAACCTCATATGCCATTGACGAAGAATTCTTCAAGTACAGAGAATATGCTGTTTTTCATCTCTATATTAACACAAAATTATTTTAAAACCTCCTTTATTTGTAAGGTCTCACAACTCTGATAAGATTCCCTTAGAATCTCTACCCTTGGCCCCAAATCTCAATAACTATCAACCATAGTCTGGTAGAAGAGCAAGAATGTCTCCAGTCCCCTCAGTGGTTCCCATGCTTCTTTCTATCTTTCCCAAGCTCAAACTTTTGCCTCAAATTCAAGACTCAACTTACAAACAAGAACTCATATTCATGTAGCACTTGGAAGTCCCATTTTTCTTACAATATGTTCAAAGGGAAAAGTTGGAAACAACAATTAGCATTCCAAGTTTTTATTAAAACAATTATTTTTCCCCAAGCTTTGACCTAGCAGATCTGCATTATAGCTACTCCAGGTAACTAATTACCTACTCCCTGGCACAGAGGTTGGTTAATGTGTGAGGTATTTAGCATGGAAATTTCAAAAGCCTATATTACGTAACTTATATAATGTATAATGAAACTGTGAGGGTCTCTAATCTAAAACATGCTATCTAAGAACATGGCCCTCAGACAGCTGGCTCTATCACATGATTATCATTTCAAATTTCAATCTTTCTTCTAGGGAGGTTGATAGGGACAATGGGCCTAGAAGAAGACCCTCCCTTTCACTAGATGCTGGGAATTCCAAAGATGGAAATTGAAGTCTTACACCCATGCCCTGCCTGCAACTTGTTTGGACAGGATGCTCCCTCAGTCTGGCCAATAATTTTTCAAGAAAAAGTGCATTAATTCCTGAGAAAACAGACTACTGTATAATACTACAGACTAGTTAATACTAGATAATACTCCAAAAGAAAATGGCAACATGATACAGTGGAAAGAGATCTGACAAAGAATCTGACTTAGAATAATACCTTCAACACCCATTACCAGTATAACCTTGGCCAATCTCTCTGGTCCTTGGTTTCCTTACCTATAAAATAAAGAGCTCTAACAATATGAGCCAAGATAACAGTTCAAATTTCTGTCACTCTTGTTTTCTCTAAACATGGCTTTTCTTACTAAAATTTTGGGAAGTTGGTCGTGTATTATCATCTCCTACCTTACAGATGTGAAAATGGAGACTCAGAACTAAATTTACTGACCAGTGGTCACTGTGCTAACCAGTTGTTTCTCCTGTAAATGGAGAAAGTGTGTCCCTTAGAGATGGAGAAGTGAAAGCCAAGATCTCTGAACTTGTAGTTATAGAATCTGGTTTCAAGTTCCACATTTGTTAATGACAATTTATCTGATCTTTGGACTTTTATAGTCCTGCCTCTGTAAAATGAGGAATTGAATGCAGTGTCCTCCAAATTGGATTAGTTTATAAAGTCATGGAAAATCTCTCTCCTTCCCTTTCTGTCTGTGTGTCTCTCTCTGTGTCTCTCTATGTCTGTCTGTCTGCCTCTTCCTCTGTCTCTGTGTCTGTGTCTGTCTCTTTTTCTCTCTGTGTGTATCTTTCTCCCATTAATTTGCTGCTTGGACAAGACTAACCGTTTTCTATCTCACTGAGAACTTAAGTATTTTCCTTCTCTTGATTCTGTCACAGAGATAAGCACTGTTTTTCCAACCTCAACTGGAGTTCTCTGAGCAGAATCCCCACCCAAGCCCATGTTCTGGAGCTGCAGACGCCTTGCTGCGAGTGTCCAGAAAACTGTACAGCATTAATTATCCTAATGAGGGGGGAAGAGCTGCTGCTGTTTACGCTGCCTTTATAATTTCCATGTTTGCTCTTTGGTTTCAGGAAAAGAACAAAAGGGGGGGAGGGAGATCCAAAGCCCTGCCAAAGTATCTGCTCCCTTTTGTTGGGGAGTGGCCAGAGTCTGGAAATTTATCACCTCAGTGGTTTAGGGAAGCTGTGTCCTGAGAACCCACCCATGACAGCCAAGTTTGGCTTGTTAATACACCTGCACACACGCCGATTGTTCTTCTCGAGGGTGCGGGGGATACCTTGAGATGTTTCCTATCAGATTTTCTGACATGTCCAAGTGGCTTATTCAGCTATTCATTATATTCATTATCAGCTTATTCATTATATTCAGTTAATGTGAAAATTAATGAAGGGTCTGACATGCCATGGTGATCATACTTTGCCAGCTCCCAGCAACCCATCCTGTTGAGTTTATGACGGCTATCACAGAAGCAAAGACACTCGAATGGTCCTCAGGTTTGTGACTACGCAAAGGTCAAGAAAAGACACTGACATTTCATCTTTGCTCATGGAGCATCAGAAGTATTAAAAAGTAATAATAATAACTGAAGCACACATCCAACCATGTCACCCCCTACCCTGTAGGTTTCACTGGCTCCTTATTACCCCCAGAATTCAATCGAAAGTCCTCTGTTGGTTTTCAAAGCCTTCCATAACCCAACCTCCTCCACTTGTCCAATCTCTTTCACCTTATTTTTTGCCCTTCCCACTTTGTAAGAGCCTCACTATATAAACAAAACAAAACACTCTCTCTGTCATCTCTGGGATGCACCCACCCATCTTTATCTCTGTGTCCTGGCTTCCTACAAGCACCAGCTAAAATTCCATCTTCTAGAAGAAGTCTTTGCCAGTCCCACTTACTTTGAGAGCCTTTCCTCTGCTACTTCCTATTTGTCCTGTTTATAGCTTATTTGTGCATATTTGTTTTCTCTCACTTTAGACTGTGAGCCATCTGAAGGCAAGATTATCTTTTGCTTCTTTTAGTATTTTTTGCACCTAGCACAGAATCTAACACACTTAATAGCATAATTTCATCAAGAAACCCTGTCTTTTCCCATATTCAAGACCAGGACAAAGCTCTTTCCCTCTAGATGGCCTTTTCACCAGAGGCTCCTTAAGCCACATCACATAATTAAACAACTCTTATGATGACGAACACAACATATCTGGCCCATGTTACTATACTTGGATCTGAAGGTAATAAGATGGATGAGGCTTTTCTAACTGAGATGTATTTTCCAAGGAGAAGCAGAAAACATGCATCCCTCTCAAAAATGAGCATTGTCATTCAAGGAAGATGACATTTTCAGAAAATCAAACAACATCAGAGCTAGAAGGTCTCTTGGAGATCATTCACACTTAACCTCTAATACCTTAAGTTTTTAAAAGGCAAAGGGGAGGCGGAAGCTGAAATCCAGAGAGGAAAGAACAATGATCAATGTCAAAAGTGGAATTATTCAAGGAGAGCGACGGTTCTGCAGGCCTTTAAGCTTTGCACAATACTTTATATTCATCATTCCATTTCTGTACAGTAAGCACCACAGGCAATATCTCAATTCTGAATACGAGGAAATTGAATCTCAGAAAGATGCCCTGCCTTCCCTTAGGCCACAAAGCTAGAGTGTCAGAGGCAAGATTTGCACTCGGAGCTTTTTGACTCTCCACTTATGATTACTCCATCCTTTGCCAGAGAGGTGGAGGAATGAAGTCTTAACTGGGTAGAAATGAGCATGCAAGGGCAGCTAAATAGAACAGTAGATAAAATAAATACCAGATCTGAAATTGAGAGGACCTGAGTTCAAATCTAGCCTCAGACACTTACTTAACACTGTATAATACTGAGCAAGTTATTTAACCTAAATTGCCTGACTTAAAAAAAAAAAATAAATAAAAGAAAAAAAAATTAAAAAGAGCACTCAGCTTCATGGCTCTCACAGGACTGTCCCAAGCTCTCTGCCTTCACTCCCTATAGCCTTATGTTATAAGAACCTACAAAAATGCCATTTCCCCCTGTTGGAGTATTATCTCCTTGAGGGCAGAGACAGCCTTATTTTTCCTCCATGCCATTTCAGAGGACGAACAATGATTTGTTCATTCATGTCTGTGAACTCAGATTGACTGATGCAAAGAGGGGGCTGGGCCAAATGATTTCGAAGCTTCCTTCTTGCTCTGAGATTTAATTCCACAAAATTAAATTATAATTACTTCACAAGTCTTTTTTTTTCCTTTCACTCAAGCTGCCAACAGCAGAATGCTGACCAGAGAAAGGAGACAGCAACTTTAAAAATTAATGAAATAAATAAACAAACAGGCGTATTCAGGGGAGCCAAGTCTACTCTGAAATTCCAAACAGTCTCCTGCACATATCATGCCTGCCAGACAAGGGTGCCTCTGGTTTATCTAATGAGAGACGAGGCTGGGCGGCCCAGTCTGAACATGGACGGCTGGATTTCAAGGAAGTCTGGCCAAAATCAAATGAGTTTAAATGCTTTGGTCACAAAGACCCAATGTTAAGAACTGAAGGGAAACTTAGAGTTCATTCAGGACAGTAGCATTATGTTACAGATGAGGAAACTGAGGCACAAGAAGAGACAATAGATTGCCCAGTTATGTGGATAGTAAGATTTCAGAGCTGAAATGACCCTTGAAGTTCAACTGAAAGAGACCATGGCAAGAAGAGAGAGGGGAAACACACATGTTTGTTGAGCTGAGATCAAAAGGAGACTCACAGAGTTCTTTCTTTCTGCCTCAGTGTGTCATGTAACAAAGTCAATGAGTAAAAGAGGGCGCTTGAGGTCCTGGAAAGGGCACTGGCCTTAGAGTGGTCAACCACTGACTCTGGGGAGTTTTAGGCAAACTATGTCCCTTCTCTGAGCTTCATCTACAAAGACGGGGTTAAATGAGGAAACTGTGCTGTGCTTTCACCTTGGAGGCTGATGGTTCTATTTAATATTTGGAGGCACGCCATTTGGAGAAGGGAGTAAATAAAATCAGCTTGACCCCAGAGGGCAGGACTAGGAACATTGTTTCTGAGGAGGCAGAAGGAGGAAGGGATGGGGAAAATTACAGAAATCCAATTCTGTTAAATATGATGAATAGCATTCTATCAATCAGTCCAGCCAAAAAGCATTTTTTAAAAATATCTACTAGATGCCAGGCACTGTGCTAAACACAAGGAAAGGCAAAAACAAAACAAAAGAAATCTGCTTTCCAAAGCTCACTGCCTAAAGAAGGGGATAACCCATAGGTAACTCCCTACAAACAAGCTTTGTGCAGGATAAATTGGAGATAAATCCCGGAGCTGTCCAACAATGGGATGGATAACTGTCCCAGTAGGCACACAATGTGGCACTGTACTCATAGTCATTCCTGTGCAGAGGACCATTTGTATGATGTTGACACAGGAGACCAGACTAAATGACTTCTGGGGTCAGAGGATCCTAGGATTTAAACATGTAAGGCACCATTCATGAAGATCATCCAGGTCCTTCCAATCTTGGCATGATTCTCCTGATTGAATCATTTAAGGAGCCTTTGTTAAATATGTGTTATAGACCAGGAATTAGGTCTACAAGGACAAAAGTTATTCCTGGCCCTTGAGGAATTCATATTCTATCAAGATAAATGACATTGTGAGCAAAAATAAATACACAAAATATATCAAGTTTATTCAGAAGGAGGGTGTCAGGATCCTGGGAATCAAGAAAAAAACATGGGAAGAACTGAGCAATGGAAGTGACCAGGGATTCTTCTACAAGACACATGAGGTCACAAACACATCCACGGAGGGTAGGCTGGCAAGAAGACAAAAAGGCTCAAGAGAAGCAATGTCAACTGAGTCTAGACCGAGAGAGGCATGAGCTAGAGTGTGGAGGGTGTTAATAATATATATATATATATGTATATATATATATGTATATATATATATAATATATATATATATATATATATATATATATATAATATATATATATATGTATGTATGTATGTATGTAGTAGCCTGTATTTTTCCCAGAAGCAGCAAGCTGCAGATTTTCAAGTAAAAGAGGTTAATGGTCAGATCTATCTCTCTGGAAAATTGCTGTGGCAGTTAAGTATAGAAGAGGTTACAGAGGGGAGAGGTTAAAATTAGGAAGCCAATGAGGAAATGAGAAAAATAGCCTAGATTAGGGGGATCTGACTCAGTTAGAAGCCAAATGGGGAGTGGCCAGAAACATTGGGGTGAAGGAACTGACACGACTATAGGACTGGAAGAGGGGAGAGAGGCAAGACCCCCTTCCTCTCCCTTAGGAACTTTATTGTTTCCCATTATAAACATTTAGAGTTCTGTCCATGCTACCACAGAGGTCGTGGGATCATTGTTATTGGAGATGTCCAGAACAGAAGTCTCCCTTCAGGAAAGCTACTGAAGGAAGGGATGTCCTTTAAAGCCCTTCAAACTCTGGCATCTCTTTTCTCCTGAGAAGCAATGTTTTCTCAGGCAGGCAGTTATCAGGCAGGAAGGAGGATACTGACTCCTAACCTTATCTTTTCTATATAACACCCCCTTTTTTCTGAACCCAGCTGAAAGGAGGCTTTCCAAAGCTATGTTGCCTCACGCCCACAAGCCCTGAGGCTCCCATCCCTTGTGCTCCAATGTAGCAGGATGACATACACACCTCAAAAGCTTTTCCCACAGCCCCATGCGATCTATAGCAACAGATGCACTCATTAATAGAAAAAGGAATTTGCAGTATTTTTAGAAAAATAGGTTGGCATGAATTCTCTTCCTGGTCGCTGAATTCACTTAACTTAGTTAGTTCTTCTACACAGGATGTTCCCTAGGCTTACAATGCCTTCCAGCTCCAGATTATCGAATTTCTCTCTAAATATGAGACTAGTCTAGTCTCACTTAAAAGATGTCCCACTCCACTTTGGGACAGCTCCGATTGTTAAGGAGATTCTTCCCCTGACATGGAAACACATCTTCCTCCCAGTGATTCTATCCATTGCTTTTAGCAGTCCCTCTGAAGGAGGGCATGTCTACCTATCCCTTCTCTCACATGAGTGCATATTGAAGAGTTATACAGTGTTTCCCAATTTCTCATATCCTTAGGACATAGGGACATGTAATGAGAGAGATCTGTGTAGAATGCTATGTTCACTTTTTTTATTTTTTTTTCTGCTTCCATAGTTTTTCTCTTTTGTTCTGATATTTCTCTCCCAACACAATTTGTGTTTTGGGAGAATGTATTAAAATAAATAAATAAATTTTGAAAAATAAAAAAAATAACAATAATCCTGCCAAAAAAAGTTATCTGTGTAGAAGGCAGATCATGCTACAGTATTGGAAACTTCATGAGGACATGATATAGAAGAATATCCTCTAGCATCCAGCACTCAGTTCTGTATACCATAAGGACAGAACTAAAATTCAATGAAATAGTGTCAACTTTTGAATTAGAGTAGACAGTATTTCTCCAAAGAATTTGGAAACATCCTCAGGAATCCATAGAGAACAGGGATTACAGACACTGAAAGATAAGGACCATGATTCAGACTGAACTTTCAATTGAAAGCTGAGTATCCATCAAATATCAAATCAGCATCTTCCCTAGAAATTAAATGATTTATCCAATGACATAGAGAAAGGAAAGAATAGAACCTAAATTGGATCCATCTCCTGTGACTCCCCTTGCAGCTCTATTTCCAATACCTCCCATTGCTTCTTCCTAAATGGTCTCCCTTCATGTGGGAGTCAGTAGTTCCATGTGAAACCCAGCACACAGGGTCCTGCTCCTTCTGCTCAGACCAAAGTGTTCTAGAGTCTCTAGACATCCATAGAAACAAGCCAAAATGATGGGGTGCATGTGTGTCTTCATTTGATGCTTTAAATTTTTTTTAATGAGGTTTTAAATTTTTTAAATGAGATTTCAATCCAAGTTTCCCAAATGTCTCCTCAGGAGAGACTGCTTTTACCTTGGACTATGGTGATAGAGATATGGCCTTTTGAAAAGGAAATAACATAATATTGATATTAAATGGATTTTTTCCAAATCTGCCTTCTGGGCCAACCCTTTTTGATCCTTCTGGAGAGGACCTCAGGTCACTGGGATATTCTGTAGTATCCAAATGTCCAGATCTGACCCAGAAAGAGTGAATACTGTGTCTTGAGCACAGCTAAGAACAAACCTAGTGAGACAAGCAATCCACCCCCCCACTTCTGGGGCAAGAAGAGAAAGGGAATTCTATGTAAGATAGTCTGAAATACTAGAAATCTGGACCTGAGAAATTCTAGAGAAATCCCTTTGGAACGGCCAGGGCACAGAATCTTGCTCAAAGTTGTTCAGGTTCTTCTTCTTTGGTTAACAAAATTAATTAAATTTTGGTTCTTGGAATGGCTTTCTCTGTTTTTATTTAATTCACTCATTTCTAAGGACTCTATTCATTCAAATAAAATAATAATACCTAGAATTTACACCTTCCTTAAAAGTTTATATAGTGCTTTACAAATATAAACTCTTGCCTGGAGAGACTTACATGAACTGATGCTAAGTGAAATGAGCAGAACCAGGAGATCATTATACACGGCAACAACAACACTATACGATGATCAATTCTGATGGAAGTGGCTCTCTTCAACACTGAGATGATTCAAACCAGTTCCGATAGACTTGTGATGGAGAGAGCCATTCACACCAGAGAGAGGACTGTGAGGAATGAGTGTGCTTCACAACATAGTATTTTCACTCTCTTTGTTTTTGTTTGCTTACATTTTGTTTCGTTTCTCTTTTTTTCTTGTGCGGCGCGATAATTGTATAAATATGCATGCATATATTGAATTTAACATATATTTCTACCATGTTTAGCATATATTGGATTACTTGTCATCTAGGGGAGGGCATGGGGGTAAAGGCGGAAAATCGGAACACAAGGCTTTGCAAGGACTAATGCTGAAGAATTGTCCACGCATATGTTTTGAAAAATAAAAAGCTTTTTTAAAAAAATAAATAATTTATCAACTCTCATTTGATCTTCACAAGAACCCTGGAAGATAAAGGCTATTATTATCCTCACTTAATAAACTAAAACAGACAACTAAAGTGACTTGCCCAGAGTCACACAGCTAATGAAGGTCTGAAGAAGAATTCAAATTCATGTTTTCTTGTCTCTGTGGCACCAGCTTCCCAGACAGTAGGGAAAGCATTGGACTAATTCTAGTTTTACCACTACATCATTGTGTAACCTTGGATATAGTCTTCTTTCCCCAGTCTGTGACCCTTTATAAAATAAGGCATTTGGGCTTGGGTGATCTCTAAAAGGCCTAGTAGTGCTAGAATTCCATAAAACAAGGGGAAACGGCAAGATGATGTGATTTCTATTAATTAATATAACAAGAAGCATATGATAATTTTTGTGCATTATTTTGGTTATCAATAAGCCTATCTATGCATCTTTAAAACCCATCATTGCTTCCCTTCTCTGGTACAAAAACAAACAGCAGATTTGTGTTCACGGGCTCTGGTTTGCAAAGCACAGAGCGCTGTCTGATTATTTCTCCTAATTAATTTAACTCACTCAACCTTGTGAGATCAGCAACAATATATAACATTTGGCAAAAGTTCCAACGTCTCTCCTATTTCCTGGAAGTACTGGCAAGGGCTGGCTCTCTTCAGCGGTGGCTATTTATCTTGGAAAGCAGCATCTTTCCCACCTCCCCTGCGACACCAGTGCTCCTCTCAACGCTCTCTAAAATAGACCCTGTCACCAAGCAGTCCCAGCCCAGCCATAGGCTGCGGTCCCAAAGTTTGTTTGTGTGTAGGCTGAGTGGAAGCAGGAGAACATTTCCCCAGGGAAACCATCAGAGCGCTGGTGGTTTGGTTGCCAGGCCAACCCACAAGAGCCCTGCAGCTCCTGCACCGTATCAGGAGAGCATCAGAATGGGGCAGGCAGTTTCTAGGTGAGGGAAAGTCTTCAACTCGACTAGAGGGGTCTCTACCTTGTTTGATCAGGCAGTTGGTCTAGGGAATCTCTTCTCAGAATGTTTCAAAACAACATATAGGATTTCAAAAGAAAGCAATTATATTGAAATACAATCGACAAAGTATTTTGTTTTTAAATCCATGGACACGAGCATAAAAGTCCCTTTAGTCTAGGGAAATGCTTTTGGATTCTAACTGAGGATGAAAGACCTGGACTCAACAGTCTACAATTAAGCCATCTTTCCCCAAAAAACCCCTCCAGGTATGTATTCATCTCCCCTGAGGTCTGCCACCTGATCAGGGTCTGAGACTCCAGATGAAAGGTCATGTCCAGGGAAGGCACCAGTCTTGAAGATTTCAGAACACGGGAAGCCATCAGGTGAGAGTCAAAACAAAAGGGCTGGGAAAGGGCTGAAAAATTTACTCTATCACACTGCTCATTTTCTTGTTCCCATGAAATGGGGCCTCCAGCCAGGCTGTTTTCTTTCCCCAGGCTTATTCCACTACTATCTCCACTGTAGTCTTTAGCAAAAGCTGCTGAGAGTCAGTGATTTCATTTAAGCAGGTCGTCTCACACTCCCCAATATGGCACTTCCATTATACTCACCTACTCAATAGTTAATAAGCTGGTTAATGCAACGACATGTCATGAGCTGATGACTAACACGCATTTATGGAAAGATATAAAATCACAAATTAATTTAAGGTGAAGCACAAGGGAAAAGATGGATCAATACTTCAGGCACTTCTCTTGCCATAAAATAAAGGAAAATATGCCATTTTAAAAAAAATCTCCCATGAAGCACTTCCTGCTCTACTTGGGAAGATAATGCTTCCCCTTCTCCAGTCTCATTCAGCGCTGGATCCGCATCTCCATCTGATCCTGTCCTATTTCATTGCCACGGGGGCTGGCTGTGTGATTGCATTGGTAATGGGAACTCTCAGGTAGCAAACTCCCTCTCCCAATGTTGTCTGCACCTTTTCTACAATTTGTTATTTTAAAAGGTTGCCTAGGACACTCAGCCTGGACCAAGGTCCCAATACCAGCACATGACAGAAGTGGGATTGAAACTCAGGCCAGCTTTGACTCTCATCCAAGTGTAGGGAGAAATTATTTCCCCATCACTTATCAATCACTCAGCAAACATCTATTAAGCACCTACTATGTGCTAAATACACAAACTGAAGCAGGATCTGCCTTCAAGAAGGTCACTCTCCAGTCAATAAAAAATAAGATTTTATCAAGTATTTTTATGAAGGAAGCAAATGGTAATACGAAAGCAAGAGTCAAAAAATATATAGAGAGGGGAGGGAAAGAGGGAAAGGGAGGAAAGAAAGGGGGAATGAAGTGAGAGAAAGAGTGAGACAAAAGGGCAGGGACAGAGGGGAGAGTAAAGGAGGAAGTGGAAATGAAAGTGAAGGGAGGAAAAAAGAGAGGAGGAAGGAGCAAGGGAGGTGGAGAAAAGGAGGGAGATATAAGGAGAGGATAGGAAACAGAGAAGAGAAGGAGGAAAAGAGTGAGAAAAGGGGGAAGAAGAGAGGGGAGAACTAGGGAAGAAAGGAATAAAAAGGTGAAGGGATGGAGGAAAAGAGAGGGGAAGAGGGAGAAAAAGAGAGGAGGAAAGAGTGAGAGAAGGGGGAGAGGGAAAGAGGAGGAGAAAGAGGGAAGGAGGAGAAAGAAGCAAATGGTGAGGGGGACAAGAACAAGAAAAGCCTAAATTATGCCCCAAAATTCATAAATGAAAAAGCCAGATAGAGATGATCTGTGTTGTATATTTGGGGATTTTGAAAACTTTACAGAAAGATATTGTGAAGAGCTACACAATATGAGAAGGTCAGTGCTCATTGTGATCTGCCCCAAAGAGAAGAGTAGCTGTATGAATCAGAAAACAAACAAACAAACATTTTCTGAAGGGTCTCAGAACATAGCTTTCCCTCATAAGAGCTTCCAGAGAGCCACATACTATGCTTTACTTATCTCAGTAGTCTGCCCTAACTCATTGGTAGCAAAGTGCATTTCATGCAATAGGTATTCAAAAATAATTGGCCAACTTCCTTATCTTAGCCATTTGGTTACTGTGACCTATAGCATGTAGGAATGATTCCAGCCACATCCAATATCCAAGTCATTAACCTTCCCGATGGGCTGGGTTTTGCTGACATTTTATCATTGGGCAGGAGAGAGAAAGAGTCATTAAAAAAAATGATTGACTAAGGATACCCAACCAAAGGTCAGAGTGAACTGACTCCTCAGGAAGCTCTGGACCATCAGAGAAGGGCAACATCATGGGCACCTTTAGACCTGGAGCATCTATTACGTCCTAATAATGTTCTGCCACCCATTCCTCGTCTCAAACAGAAATCCTTCTGCATCAGGAGGCCCACATGGTTTCATATCCCATTTTCCAGATGACTACACATAACACTGCATGACTTTTCTATTGAAACTCAACACATGATGATTGACTTTATCATTAGCCAAGTGACAAATGACTGATAGAAACTGATAGAGATTCAGAAAAGGGAGAAAACTGGGGGTATTAGACTGTGCTGAGAGTAGCAGAGTCCCCGAACAAGCCCAATTTACCCTAGTCAAAATATATCTGGCTCATTTCTGGGAGTTGTTTCAGGTAGGACCTTGACCAACCAGAACATATTCTGAACAGGGAACTACAGGACATTGAGTAGAATGGAAATCATATCCTCTGGGAACTGGGGAGGTAAGCCATACTGCAAGGTAGACTTAGAAAGAATACAGTAGTTATGCTGAAATCTCTAAACGTTTATCATGGGGAAAAGGAGTGTTTCACCCCTGCTTGGTTCCAAAGCCCAGAAAGAGTTGACAATGATTGGATGTTGCTGAGAGGAAGATTAGGTTCAACATAAGAAAAACTTTGCTACCAATTATAATTCACTGAAATTAGATGGGCTGCCTCAGCAAGAAGCCAGAGATATCCCATAATGGGAGAGCTTCAAGTAGAATCTGGGTAAACTCGTGTGGTAATTGTTATAGTAGAAATGCCAATACGGGCACGAGGGAGGCCACCTGGCTTCTGAGATCCATCCAACTTGAAGATTCTGTGATTTTAAGGCCACAAACTAGAAAAATTGAGGCTGAACATAGAGGATGTGGTCCTTGAGATCCCTAGCAGGATGGCTAAGCTTTGGATGGACAAAAGATTTTAGGAAAGGGGGAATTGTAGGCAAGACGGAAAAACCTGAAAGAGATATTGACCTTCCTCCTGGCTGTGTGGTCCTAGGTAAGTCACTTAACCCCAATTGCCTCAGGGGAGAGAGAGAGAGAGAGAGAGAGAGAGAGAGAGAGAGAGAGAGAGAGAGAAAGAGGAGAGAGATTTTTGACCCCAAGCCTTCCTTATTTCATCAATTTTGAAACAAGGGTGAATTACTCTCGTTCTCTGGGCTAACATTTTTTAAAACATGAAATAAGAGGGTCAGACTAAATGGGTCCCTTCCAGATCTGGGATTCTGAGTTTGGATCAGATTATTCAGAGGGCCAGATAACCCCCAGTATGTCCCTGCCAACATTCACATGCCACCATAATTAGACAGATGGTGACTGGACAACTGCTGTTATGATGATCTTGCCTTCTAGAAAAACAAAAGCACCCCCAAATGATTATGCCAAAGGGACAGATAATTCTGCCAAATATGTTTCCATTCACAGTTAGTTCCATGCTCTCCAAGACTTATAATTCTTCTTCCCTTTGCTCCTTCCTGCCTTATGTCACCTTTATCCAGTCCCTTACCCATTTTATTAACAAATGATGCTCATTATTCTTCTTACCTATACAGTTGATGAAATGGGAGAGGGAGAGAGGAAAGAGGAAAGGATAAGGAAGAGTTAAGAGAGGAGAAAAGGGAAGGGTGAAAATAGGACAGACGAGAGAGACAGAGAGAGAGAGAGAGAGAGAGACAGACAGACAGACAGACAATCATAGAGAGAGAGAGACAGAGAGAGACAGACAGACAGAGACAGAGAGACAGAGAGACAGAGACAGAGAGAGAGAGAGACAGAGAAACAGAGAGACAGAGACAGAGACAGAGACAGAGACAGAGAGAGACAGAGAGAGAGAGACAGACAGACAGAGAGAGAGAGAGATAGACAGACAGACAGAGAGACAGAGAGAGAGAGAGACAGAGAGACAGAGAGAGAGACACACAGAGAGAGACAGAGAGACAGAGAGAGATAGAGACAGAGACAGAGAGAGACAGAGAGAGACAGACAGAGACAGAGAGACAGAGAGAGATAGAGACAGAGACAGAGAGAGAGAGAGAGACAGAGAGAGAGAGAGACAGAGAGACAAAGAGACAGAGAGAGACAGAGAGACAAAGAGACAGAGACTCTCAGAGTCTCCCATTGGCCAATTTGGAGTTTATGCCCATAGAAAGTCATGGTATTCCCTTGCAGAGCCCCATTTGTAAGAGCCCCATTTGTAATACTTACCTCACTCCTACCATAATTTCAGCTAAAGTAACTTGGCTGCAGGAGCAGACATTCAGGTTGTTCCCAGTAAAACCCTATATATCCCTATGGGGATGAGGATGAGAAGGCAGGTAGGAATTCAAAGGGCAGGGAGCTGGGAAAGAACAGTAGAGACTAAGGAAAAAGTAGGCCTGTTGAGGACAGGGACTGCCTAAACTGTGCCGTTTATCTCTTTGTCCCAAGTGCCTTGCATGGAGGAGATGCTTAATAAAAGCTTGTTGAGTTCAAATGAATTATGATCTAAAAGTCAGTGAAAAGCATCAGGGAATGAATATTCTAAGTCAAAGGTTCTTAACCCTATTTGTGTGCTGGATCTCTTGTGCAGCCAGGCTGATGAAAACTACAGGTCCCTTTTCTAAATCATACTTTTGAATGCATCAAAGAAAATATAAAGAGTTACAAAGGAAACCAATTAAAAAGAGTTATCATTTTTGGATTGCTGGGGGACTCCAGGTTAAGAACACCTGGTCTACAGACATAAAACTATATTAGAAAGCAGCAGATATCAAAACCATTTGGTACTGGCTACGAAAAAGAATAGCCAGTCAGTGGAATAGTTTAGGTTTACAGGACAAAGTAGTCAGTGACTATAGTAATCTAGTGTTTGACAAATTCAAAGACCCCAGCTTTGGGAATGAGAATTCACTATTTGACAAAAACTACTGGGAAAATTGGAAATTAGTATGGCATAAACTAGGCATTGACCAACACCTAACACCCTATACCAAGCTAAGATTGAAATGGGTTCATGATTTTGACATTAAAATGATATTATAAGTAAATTAGAAGAACAAAGGATACCTTGCCTCTTAGATCTGTGTAGAAGGAAGGAATTTGTGGCTAAAGAAGAATGTGAGCACATTATTAATTGCAAAACAAATAATTTTTTATTCTTTTAATTTAAAAAAAAATTGTACGAACAAAACCAATGAAGACAAAATTAGAAGGAAACAATAAAATGGAGAACAAATTTACATTCAAGGGTCCTGATAAAGGCCTCATTTCTAAAATATATAGAGAACTGATTCATATTTATAAGAATTCAAGCCATTCTGCAATTGATAAATGGTAAAAAAAAAAAAAAAAGATATAAACAGCCTATTTTCAGATGAAGAAATTAAAACCATTTATGAAAACATGCTATAAATCACTATTGATCAGAGAAATGCAAATTAAGATAACTCTGAGGTACCACTACACACTTCTCAGATTGGCAAAAATGACAGGAAAAGATAATGATGAATGTTGGACGGGATGTGGGAAATTGTTGCTGCAGCTGTGAAGGAATTCAGCCATTCTGAAGAGCAATTTGAACTATACTCAAAGGGCTATCAAAATGTGCATACCCTTTGATCCAGCAGTGTTTCTACTGAGTTTATACCTAAAGAGATCACGAAGGAGGGAAAAGGACCCACATGTGCAAAAATGTTTGTGGCAGCCCTTTTTGAAGTGGAAAAACAAACAAACAAACAAACTAGAAACTGAGTGGATGCCCATCAGTTGGGGAATGGCTGAATTAGTTGTGATATGTGAATGTTATGAAATATTATTGTTCAATAAGAAATGATCAGCAGGATGATTTCAAAGAGGCTTGGAGAGATTTGTATGAACTGATGCTGAATGAAACAAGCAGAACCAGGAGATCATAATATATGGCAACATCACGATATACGATGATCAATTCTGATGGACATGGCTCTCATCAACAATGATGTATTCAGAGCAGTTCCAATGGTCTTGTGATGAAGAAAGCCATCTGCATTCAGAGAGTGGACAGTGGGAACTGAGTGTGGACCACAACATAGTATTTTCACTCTTTTTGTTTGCTTGCATTTTGTTTTCTTTCTCTTTTTTTTCCCTTTTTGATCTGATTTTTCTGGAGCAGCATGATATTTGTGGACATATATATCGAGGGATCGCATGTTTAACAGATATTGGGTCACTTGCTGACTGGGGGAGGTGGTGGGGAAAGGGCAGGAAAAAAAATCAGAACAAAGGGATTTGTAGGGGCGAATGTCGAAAATTATTCATGTATATACTTTAAAAATAAAAAGCTTTAATTTAAAACAAGAACATCTGGTATAGACCAAGTGCAGTGATTTTCTGGAAGGTTTGAGGGAAGAGGGGTTGGAAAGACTTTAAAGAAGAGGGAGCATCCAAGCTGAGTCTTACAGAAAATGAATAATGTCAATAGAAAGAGACATGGGGCATTATTCCATGCCTAAGGCTAATAAGGACCAGAAGAGCAAAGATGGGTAGGACAGAGGTAAGAGAGCCGGAATACCAAATAGCTAAAGGAGGATGCCCCCAAGGCAAGGAGAGCACCCTGGTGCTGGATTCTGGAGATCTTGAACAGTTGGGATACAAATGCATATACTTGATTCTTTGAGTGATAGGATATATATATATATATATATATATATATATATTATATATATATATATATATATATATATATATTTTTTTTTTTTTACTAAGAGCCTACTATGTGCCAGGCATTGCACTAAGCTTGTTTTCAAATATTATCTATTTTGAAGCTAACAAAAACCCTGAAAAGTAGGTGCTATTATTATTTCCATTTTTATTTTGCTGTCATTTTTCAGCCATGTCTGACTTGTTGAGATCCCTTTTGAAGTTTTCTTGGCAATAACCCTGGAATGTTTTGCTGTTTCCTTCTCTAGTTCGTTTTATAGATAAAGAAACTGAGGCAAAAAAAAATTGGTTATGGACTTGCCCAGTAAATCTCTAGTCAGGGTTGGAGGCTGAGATTGAACTTTGCTCTTCCTGATTCTAGACCCAGAACTCTATTCATTGTACCACCTATTTGTCCAATAGGAAGCCACCTTATGCTTTTGAGAATGGAATAACATGATCACAGATGGGGGAGGGATATAGCAAAGGCAGAAAGGTAATAAGAAGAGTCAGGAGGCTATTATAATCCTACAGGTCAGCAATAATGAGGGTCTCAGTACAGGATGTGGAGCAGAATGGACAGGATGCCTATAGTCAATAAGGTAAAAAAAAAAACACTCAAAGAGATCTCCAGCCTGGCAGATCACAAACACGTTTGTCCCTTAGCCTTAATCACAACAGATGTCCAGTCCATGGTGTGAATCTGTGGGGCCAGGAAGCTGCCCTTGGCCTTGGACAAGGTGCAATCCCTTGCTGAGCGATGATGAGAGAAGGAGAAAAACCATCGTTCCTCCTCTGTTGCAGGCTAGTGCTATTTGCAGGGAGAGTTTGGATCATCATTTCCCCAACACTGGCAATTACCAGCATTGCTTCCTAATTGCTCACTGCAAACAGAGACATCTATTTTTTCCATGATATGTTCATTGCTGGGAGAAATCATCCCTCATATTTGAGGACAACAAACATCGCTGGTTAAAAGCACATTTGTTAACGATGACGCAGAGAATCATGGGATCTTAGACTCCTCAACAGGGAGCTGGAAAGGACCTCAGAGGCTGTCTAATCCAAGCATCTCCCTTGTAGATGAGTAAAACAGAGCCCTAAGGAGACATAGACCCAGAGGGAAAGTGGAGATTGAAGCTCAATCTCTTATTTAAGGAAACTGAGACCAGAGAAATTTAGGTGGCTTAGCCAAAGTGACACAAGTGTGAAGGGATCTGTACTCACGTCCCATTCTATGTCTGCTTTGCTTCTGAACCCTAGAACCCAAAGGCCTTTCTATTTAAACCATAGCAAAGTCTTGTCTCTGTGTTGTCTTTGACTAGGAGAATGTGGGGTCTCAGAGTAGGGATTGTCTGGCTTTTCTATTTGTACTGCCAGTCTTGGGACATATTAAGCGTTTAATAAATGATTTTCCCATTTATTTATCTAAATCTATTTCTTAACAAACAACGCTATCTCCCATTAGAAATAGTATAGAAAGCACAAGAGGGATTAACATGTGTACAAGTTCAGACTCATTCCCTTAATAGATGAATGAACTTGGGCAAGTCACTTCTCCCCCACTTTATTTTCCTCATTTTTAAAATAGACCCAACAATCCTTTCTCATCTTCGATCACACTGTCGGATCGAGTAGAATAAGGGATAGTAAGAACAAAAGAAACATAAGGCACCATTGTTGGGATCAGCTCTGCTCCCCCAAGTGAAATAGAGATAAAGGGTGAGGAGTATGAAGGATGTCTGGTGTTCATGCCTGAATTTTGCAACTCTTATTTGAGAGATAAAATGAAATTGTCCTCAGCAATAAAAAAGCATCATTTTTCAAAGGCATGAGCAGAACTAACTGATTAAAAACGGTCTCCTAGATTCCAGGGACATCAAAAGCCTCAGACCCCAAATAAGACAATTTCCATATAATGAACTCCAAATATGTGGATGCATTTACAACATATGAGAATAAAAACAGTAAAATGCATTCTGGGCTCAGTGAATCGAGAGGATGGTGCCTGAGCAATTACAGAGCTCCAGGAGAAAAGGCACTTCCCCAAACCTCCCAAGTGCTGGGGACTGAAGTCAAGGCCACAAAGCAATTAGCTGCCCTTCCTCGAGGAACTTGGATGGAGAAATGTCTGCCAAAGACAAGGAAGGAGGAGATCTATGAGACAGAACCAGCCCAAGCACCCCAGCTTATGTTGAGTAACTCCATCCACTGCGGAACAAGCCTGGAGAGAGCCTGGGGAGTTCAGCACTGGAACAAACAATGTTCCGTCCCTTTTTTCCTTTCTCCCTCCCTCCCTTCTTTCCTTTTTTCCCCTTCTTTCTTTCTTCCTTCCTTCTCTCTTTCTTTCCTTCCCTACCTCCTTTAATTCCTTTACTCCTTCCTCCTTCTCTTCTTCCGTCTCTTTCTCCTTTCTTCCTTCCCCCCTTCTTTACCTCCCTTCCTTCTTTCCTTTCTTCTTTCTCCTTCCTCTTGAAGTCTCCCTAAGCTATATCCCACATCTTCCTCTCAATCATTGAATATTTCCTTATAGAACACAGGCTACAAGGAATTCAGATAGAAGTGGGGAGCAGGATAGAGACAAAAGCAGGGAAGCATAGAGACTGGCCTCAGGAAGCTTCCACTAGGGGAGAGATGAAAAGGAATATACAAAAAGAATAAGAATACAAACATTATTGTTATAAGTCTTGGTGCAACACATCTAAGAATTCAGAAAAAGAAGAAACTGAGTTTTCCCAGGAGAGAAGAGGTGTCTATGTGAGATTTCTGAACTAGACAGATCTGGAGCTGATCCACGAACAGTGAGAATTTTTGTGCCAGAGTGTGTGTGTGTGTGTGTGTGTGTGTGTGTGTGTGTGTGTGTGATGAACTCCTTGGACAATCAGATTGCAAAGCCTAGGGACAGCTTAGAATTATCTTATTAAATTCATAAAGGAAGATACATCAAATTTAAAAGGTGGTTAACCAAAAATTTTGAAATAAAGTGACCAAAATATAAAGAAGACAAAGAGTTGAAATTAAGATCCCCTTCCCTATGAAGTTTACAAGCAAAGGGAGCTGCAGAAATGAGGAGGGTCATTTTCCTCTACTCCTTGTCCTGAGGGTGTGTAAAATGAGCTTTCTATAGATTCGGCATGCCAAGCTAAGTGGGTGGATGTGGCTTACGGCAAACCAGGTTAGAATACATCATTATTCTATATCACCTCCAGCCAGTGACGGAAGACTTATGGTGAGAGCACTAAATAGATCCTTGCCCTAATCTCAGAAAGAAACTGGCCAGCTGACCCAATAAAAAGGAACAAAACAGAAAAAAAAAATTATTTCCCAGGCTATTGTACATTAATGGGTTTACATGTTTTACAAGATTTGCTTCTTGAAAACCCCTCCCGGGGGGAGGGAAACAAATTCCTTCCCTGAAGCAAAACCTGGTGCAGCAGAAAAATTCATCCAAACTCTCCAAGTCTTGACATTAATAGTCCAAAGAGGCTGGTTCTGGCTTCTGCTACTGGATCCTCCCCCCACATATACACGCACACCATTATAAAACATTTAAAAAACTGCTTTATAGTGCTTGAATGGGGAAGAGGGGAGAGGAGAAGAGAACAGTTGTAGAGACAACGAATTAAGACTCATTTAGCTCAGGGATTCTTGACTTGGGATCCACAAACTTTTTAAAAAAAATATATTTGAATAACAGCATTTCAATATAATTGGCTTGCTTTGCATTCATATATTTTTTATATACTTAAAACACTATTCTGAGTAGGAATCCATAGGTATCACCACCTACAAACCTTATTCCCTATATTTGGTTGAGGGAAGTGGGGGAAGATCTGAGGAAATAGGAAATAATCCAGTGGGCTACAAAAAGGCCCTAATTTAGTCATTTCATCAGGAAATTGGGGTGGGAGAGAGGACTCCCTCTGCAGACTCCATTCCCGCTTTTAATTTGTTGCTTATCTAATAAATTAAGTAGAAATAGCTACTTCACTAATCATCCCACACAAAATGCTTTGATAAATCCTCGACGGGCCATGTGCAAAACTGCTGTGTGTAAGCAATTATGACGATGACCAGGACATTTCTCTGCAGAGGTTTAGCCTAGAAACAGGCAGGTTATTTTTATGGCTGTTAAATGATACAGAGTGATAGCACCAACTCAGAATTGCCAATCTAGAAGAATGTCAGCATTGGGAGGGACTATAGAGCATGGAATGTCAGAGTTGGGAGGGGTCTTAGAATACAGGATGTTAGATCTGGAAGTGGCCTGAGAACATGGGATGACAGATCTAGAACATGGCTTTGGAACATGGAATGTCAGAATTGGGAAGGGTCTCGGAACACAGAATGTCAGAGTTGGGAGGGGGCTTAGAAGGACACGTCCCATGGGCTTAAAGGGGTTAGAGATCATCACAATCACATCTTGTCCAGTAACCATCTGACTGGCTGCTATTTGAATTCAAATTTGCTTCAGGACACAGCACCCCACAATTTGAGCAGTAGAAAGGAAATCAACATCCATGTAGTTCAACCCATAAATCAAAGATATCCTAACTCTAATATACCTGCTGATGCTTGCCCAGCCTCTACCTTAAGATCTCAAAGGAGGGAGAGCTCACCATCTCTCAAGAAAACTCAGAGGATTTCCCTCTGCCTCATGTCCCTTCCTACTAGGGCGAAAATCTACTGAAGGCTTGAGCCTACCCGTATGGCTGCCTTTCAAAAGCTGGAAGGATTTAACTGAAGAACAAAGTTGAATAGAGCCTTAAGTTGAAGAGTTAGAGAAGATTCTGACTTTTAATCTTTACCCTCCCAGGCTATGACTTGAACTTCAAAATCCCTTCTCCCTTTCTTGTCTAAATCCCTAGTTAGATTCCCTTCCCCATCCTCTCCTCCCTAAATGTAGAACTCATTTCTTATTTCCTTTATTGCTGGATGTTTATATGCAAAGTACAGCCAGGCTAACGTCTGAACGGAAGTGATTATACTCTTCAGGGCATCACAATTAGCAAATTTGTTCATTAGGGGCCGTTTCCATCCTTCTTGCTAAGAATTGAGTCATCACCACAAGCCAATGGTATGTTTGCATTTCCACCCGTTTTCCTTTTCTCAGAGGGTTCCCAGTGTCCCAAGATCCCTTGTAGCCGGTGTAAGGTGGAGATTTAGGGGGAGGAGAGGATATTTAAGGCAGTCTTAAGCTAATAAATGATTATACTTCACATAGAGAGAATGGGCCTTTGCCGGAAGGTTATCAATCCTTCAGTCTAATTAGGGATATTATTGATCACATTGCAGATGCTCAGAGCTGGGCTTAAGCCATCAAAAAGCATCAGAGGGACTTCAGAGGCTATCTAGTCAAAACCATACTTGACTAAGAATCCCTTCACAGAGTCACTGAAAATGGTCATTCCATCTTCTCTTAGACCAAGTGGAAAAAGGATAACCCAGTTCTCACAGTGAGACTCACCATCAGCTTGGGGACAGCTTAAGTGGTTAGGAAACTGTTGTCTTCTGGTATCTTCTCTGCAAGTCCTCCCCATTGTTCCTAGCTCTGTCTACACATTGGATCTTTCTCTCTTTGAAACTTAAGAGTGCTTTGTTTGGTGGCCCCATCACCTTGTGGATACAGTTGGAGCTGGTGGTCCACTAATAACCCCAGATTGTTCTCTACTGGGTATCTTGCCATATCTCCCAATGACTTGGAAAGCTAAGGTGATTTATTGGACCAAAGTACCAAATGTTATTCATCCTTAATAAAATTCTCTTGTTAGAGACTGCTCAAAGTCGTAGTCTGTCAAGCTCTTTTTATATTCTGACTCCATCACATAGAATATTAGCCATCCCTCTCAGCTGTGTCTTCTGTAAATTGGATAAACTTGCCATCTATGCCTTCAGCCAAATCATTTTCAACCCTCCATTACATGGTTATAATCTGGTCCTTAATGAAGCTAAAAGGACACTGATCTGGCTAGGAGATGATAAGCTACGTGACCCTGGATCATACCCTCTCATACCCTCTCAGTTTCAGGTTTTTCCTTGTTTGCTGATGTGTATCTGACAATGCTTTCATCACCTGTGCTTAGGGTACTCTTAATAAATTAACTGATTGCCCTCCCATCTCTCTAAACACCTGCCTCATAGGAAATCAAGTCACTTTGTAAAACCTTAAATTACAAGAGGAAAAAAAGTCATTAAAGGAAAAAAAAATTCATTATTACACAACCATAGCCATACATGCATGCAAACTCCCAGGTTTGTAGATAAGTCTACATGACTTTTCTTTTTAAAATGTTTACTCTCTTTCCTTTTTTAGGTCATTTATGCACAGACATTTCATCTTGGCAAACAAGATAATTCTGCCTAGCAAAATTAAGCTTCCATTAATGTTTAAAGAAACAGGAAAGAACACAGCTTAGGAGACAATAAGTCACCACATGTGGTCTTCTCTGCCACGTGAGCTGTGTGGGTTTAGACAGATCACATCAATTCTCGGAGCTTCTGGGAAAGGAGGGAGTTAAACCAAATCAGAGAAGTCATTCACATAAATCCTATAAATCTGCTAGCCAGAATCATATTGAAATGTTAATTGGGAACTCTTTACCAAAATACATTTTTAAAAAATACAACCAAGATAATGTTAATTTTTGGTTTTCTAAATCAATATGTGACCCCAGAGTCCATTCTATTTGAGTCTGACTCCACTGACCTAGCTGATGTTTAAAGTATCTCCTTACTTAAACTCGAATTCTAAATGATTTCTTAAGTGAGTTCCATGATTTAATTGGGAAGAATAAGGCTGCTTTGTTTAGGTATCTGACCTTTAAAAAATGTACTGTGAGTAAATGATTATGCTCTACTATATTCGCTAACATTTCACAAGTAATTGGCATCTTCACTAGGAAAGCATGGTGTAAGAACTAGAGGTCCTGGAGTGGGGAGGGCCCTCAAAACTCCCCAGTAATATCGCTCAACTCCATTTTCCAGATGATACCAATTAGTTGCAGACTTTCTCAAAGTCAGGGAGATGGCAAATGGGAGGGAGGATGCGGAAAGTCAGGCCTGTGTCCCTTCTCCTTAGCATTGACAAGCATTTTCCTCCAAGACACAGAGATCAGATAACAGTTTGTCGGCTGCTGTCCCCAATCATCCCTCCCTGTTCACCTATGGAAGTGACTCCATGACAAAGAAAACAAGAAAGATCTCTGCATTTACTAAGAGAACTGTAGCATCTCTAGGGATTGTGTCTAGGGGGAAGAGTGTGGACAAAGCTCCATTTTCATCTCTGTGACTTCCATTGGGATTTGTGTCTTCCCCGTTTGAAAATGTTGGCTCCTTGGAAGGCGGCCTTGTTTCATTCTTTATATTTGCATATCCAGTGCCTAGCTCATAGTACCTGGCACATAGTAGGTACTTCTAGGTTTGTTGATTGATTGCTTAGTTGTTTTATATTACACTGGGTTACTTGCTGCCTGAAGTTGTAGAGACAGGAAACACCAAAGTGCTGAACTCCGGCCTCTGTCAGCATCCACTGCCTCCTGCCAATACCTGATGAACCTTTCTTAACCCCCTCCGGCAGGCCAGAGCATCTAGGCACAGGACACAGAACCATGTTGCAACCTATTCTACAGCCCCTTCCTCATTTCAGCCCCAAACCTCTCCTATCCCAAAACATTCTCCTTTAGACTTGAAGTGAAAATAAACATAAATTCCCATGCTGAGGTGATCAGTCAATCATTCAACCCACATTTATTCTCTAGTAACTGTGTGCCCAGACTAATGCTAGGTAAAAAATAAGCCTAAGCCATGCCCCTGGGGGGAAAAGCTGAGTGATTGGGGAGATAAGCATTAGAACTGATAAACAGTAGAAGCCAAGGACACAGCGTGTGCTTAACAGTGCTTTCTGCAACACAGATGAAGGGCTCGAATAGTCCTACTACTTAAGAACCCAACAGGGTCTTACTGGACAAGCTCAATAGAAACTCTTTGCTAGATTTCCACTTTCCACACATGACTTTCTTTTATGATACCAAATAAATGGAATCCCAAAAGAATTCTTTTCTATTCAAAGTTCAGTTTACATCCGATCGAAAGCAAATCCCAATTTATAAATTCTTACTACTTAGGTGCTAAGAGCCTCAAAAGTCATGTGCTTCAATCACCTCATTTTTTTAAAGCAAGGGAGAAAGTCAGAGGGCACAAAGGACTTGTCCAGGTCATACTAGAAGTTAATTATCGTAACAAGTCTTAAACCACAAAATTCTAGTTCCAAGTGTAGCCACCTGCTATTTCTCTGTTCCACCATTTATAATTCATTCTTTTAATAAGGAGTCACAAAGCACCTACTATATGCATCGTACTGCCCTGAGCACAGGGGAGATACCAAAGTTGCCCCTGAAATCTTTCATGGAACAGTCAGATACAAGCCCTGATCATCAGTTGGAAATAGAAATCACTAATGGAAAACTCTCCAGGAGGAAGCCATTCACAAGCTCAGTAATTCTCTGGCCGGCTGGACAGCTGATTTGAAGAGGATGTGCCATTTCCTAGGACTCCTTAACCTCACTGAACAACTTCTCATGCAGGGAATCATAAGCCAGGTGTGATGATGGCTGAGCAAGTCCAGGAACAAAAAAGATATTTCCAGGAGAAATATCAGCCTCTGCCACCTCAAAACTAGAGACAAACTGACCTTCCCTCAAATCACAAGACTCAAGTCCCCGCAATCAAAACGTCCTAGCTGACTCTGCAAGTAGTGAGCTCTCCATCTGCAGAGGACTTGCAGTTAAGTTTGCATGACTTTTTGTCAGGAAGGTTGTAGTCAAGATCCAGACATGGGTCAGAAAGTTGGACAATCCCCCTCTTCCCAACTCTCAATATAATATTCTCAGCTTCTTTGAAATTCAACCTGATAGGTCAATCCTCTGGCATCAGCCCCAGTTCTGAGAACCCTGATCTCCTGACCTTCTCGTAAAACGTCTGATTTTTACAATAGCAGAGAACATAAAGCTCAGTAGCATATTCCAGTGACAGACACATCCATCCTTGCACTCCTCAATCTGAGGTGCCTCAGTTTCAGGACCACAGACAGGGGCTTCCACCTTCATTGACCACCTCATTGAGTCCAATTGTTGGAGACGATGTTTACTTATTCCTAGCTCCCATTTCTCTAGTCTGTCCAGCTCTCCAAATGCTTTCCTTGCCACCACCATGAAAGAGAGGTGATTATGCTCAATTTACATATAAAGAAACTATGCCTTAGAGAGATAAAGCAATTTGTCCAGGATCACCCAGCTAGCAAGTGTCAGACTGAGACTGGTCTTTAATTCTCAGTTTCTACTACACCAGGCTGTCTGTTTGGAGACTGTTAACCAGTTTTTCCATTCTCTTCCTCAGACCGGTGGCTCATGTTGCCTAGTTTAACCCTTATTTAAAAAAAGTGACTCTTTTTAAAGGCAGAGGCAACAACACCAGTCCCTTCATTTTATAAATGAGGACACTGTAGTGAGCTCAATGAGTGTTAATGGTAGGATCAAGGCTGGCCATAAATGCTCCTGATTGGAAGAAAGTTGCTCTTTCTACCCAGCACGGCAGGCAGAATCCTATCCTTACTCTGTTGGGATGAGGAAGGTCTGTACCAACACCAACTCTCCAACTTCTCACCTCTTGGCTAATCCATCTCAGTCTCCTTTACCTCCCCTCTCCCAGATGTGCTCATAAAGTCAAGGAGCTCACACAGTGTCAACCACGATGGGCCAGCAGCAGCCAAGGGCACCTACAAGCATTCTGGGAGGCAATGCCATCATTTCACTTTGTCAGGCTCAGACAGAGCACAGAGGGAGCAGCAATTTATTCACCAGACACCTGGAACCATCACTACAGTGGCCAAGACAGAATGCACGAAAGGCAGAACCCCTTCTCTGGGCTCCCTCTGAGAGATAACCTGCAGCAGTCTACCAGAGGTTCCTAACTCAAGGGCCCTTGAATTTGGAGCCAATGGTTTTCCCTCCTTGGGAGATGAGGGAGGTTGACCTTGATGGTCTTTGTGACTCTTTCCAGAACTAAATCCAGATCCAGTCACTTCACTTCTGATTTCAGTTTCCTTTCCATTTCAAAAATTCAGTATTTATTAAGTATCTACTATGTGCCAGGCATTGTGCTGTGCTCCATTGAAATAAGTTTGGACCCGATCCCTTCTAGATTTATGATGGTCATCCCTCTCAAACCTTAGTTTCCCCTCTTGTAAAATGAGATTGTAGGGTTAGGTAGTTATGAGGATGCTTCTGTCTAGAAAACTGTGATCTAAGTTACCACAGAGGCAGCTGGGGACACAGTGGATAGAGGACTGGCCTGGAATCATGAAAACCCAAGTTCAAATATGGGCTCAGACACTTACTAGCTGTGGGACTCAACCATAAAATGAGGATAATAAAAGCACCTACTTCACAGGCTGTTGTCAAGTTTCACAAGATATGTTTGTAAATAATCCCGGCAAGGTACCTGGCACATAGTAGGTGCAATAGAAATATTAATTTCCTTATCTTTTCTTCCCATCTCTGAGATCCTCCCTTCCTCATGAAAGCCTCTTCTCATCAATAAGAAGAGAAAAATCTCAAAGTTGGGACTAGTTTAGTTCAATGCAGTCACCTTACCAATGGAGAAACTGAGGTCTCCTTCTTAGGGTGCTCAGGGGCAACACAAGGATTCTCTCCTCAACATCCATCTTTCCATAATATCTTGGGAGAGGGGGGAATGGAAATTAGGGACATGCTTTATTCCATGCTCCTAAAAAGTTTTATGGAAATGAAAATTTCTGCATGAATTCATATCTCATCACCCAAATCCGAGGATTTCAAATGGGAATAGACCTTAAAGATCAGCGAGTTCACCTCCCTAATCATACAAAGGAGGAAAGTGAGATCAATTCAGGGATGCAATCAGGACCTCCAGGAGATGAGTAGCAGAGTCAGCCCAAGTCCCAAATTCAGAGATCTTTCTTTCAGGAGTCACAGAACTCCCATTTGAAGGAAGCCAGAGAAACTGTCTACCTAAAGACTAAGCCAGGAGAGGCCAATTCCATGCCAAAAGTGGAGAACCAGAGGCTCAGGGTAAGACTTCTGTCTTAGTCACCCAGGGTTCAACCATGCTCAGAATTCATCACAGGACCTAGACTTTGGAGATCAAAAAAGATCATAGCATTGAGGGGACCCACTTGTTGACAGCACAATCAGGTTAACATCTGCCCTGAGATCAAGGGCACAAAGACCAATTGAAATCAGAGATTAATTTCACTCTTTTAAGGATGTAGGAAGGAAAATCCAAATGCCCCAATCTTCTTCCAGTAAGGGTCCTCCCTCCTCTACTGAGAACATTCTTACCAGTAAACCGAGCCACAGGAGGAGGCTTGGGGGGTGGGGGATAAAAGTGATGCTAGATTGGGGGGGAGTCACAGAAAGATGGGAAAGTAGGTCTGCTGGGAACAGATGCCAGCTTCCCCACGTGCCCACCAGCCCAGAAGCTCCTGGCTCCGGCTCCATTTCAAACCCTCTCTCCTCTATTCAGCAGCAAAGGGAGTTGGGTTGGGAGAACTCCTCTGCAGGGAGGTTTGGCAGCCTCTTTCCGACAGTTGCTGTCCTTCACATTAGTGAGAAAAATTGGCTCCAGGAAGTCTGAGAACCACATGGGGGAAAGAGTAAGTAACGAAAGGAGAAAGGAACTTGGCGCAGAAAGAGGGAAAAAAGGAAAGGCGGGATGGGGGTGGGGTGGTCCTGCAAGGAAAGGAAGCAGGAAGGTAGAATCTGATGTCTAAAGATCCCTGAATTCAGCTCCTAATTGCCACATGGCCATTTCCTACCTCCATGCACTGGTACCCAGTCAACTCCTCATGGACCATATGTGTTCTGTTCTCATCCCTGCCAAAACCCAGGTTCCTGCTAAGGTCCACCTCGGGTATCCCCTCCCCTGGGAAACTCTTCTGCTGATAGGATCCATCCAGCGTTGGGTCTGAATGTCTTTATACCCCCGTCACTCTTTACCTTATAAACTTCCTTTTTATAGGGTGGAGTGTAAGCTCTTTGAGGGCAGTCACTGCCTTCTTTTCTATAAGCACTTTATGGTTTCCAATTTACATATTTAATCATTTGATCCTCACCACAACCCTAGTGGGGGTGGTGCTATTATTAACTCCATTTCACAGATTAATAAAGTGAGGCAGACAGGGGGACCACAGAGCTAGGAGATGCTGGAGGACAGATGCAACCTCAGGTTCTTCTTGTGCTTTGTGCTGGGGTTCATCTGGTCAAACTCTGCCATTCCACATATGAGGAAGGGGAGAACCGGAGAGTTAAGGAAGCACCTGAAAGCCTCATGGGAAAAAAGCAGTGGAGAGTCGGGATTCAAATTCAGATTGCCTGATCACTAGATGAGATCCTTGAAAGCAGACTTTTGTGTTCCTTTTCTTCAGGATAATGCTTATTACATAGTAAGGCACTTAATAAATACTCATTGACTGACTTGCATGTCAGGAGATGAATAAAGCCCCACAAGTAAGAGGCAAATAGTAATTGTAGACTCAATTAGATCAAAATTCTTTTTTTTTCTCTTCAGATAAGGAAATCAGCACCCAGAGGGACTGCTGGATTTGAACAAACAGCTGACCCTACGATGTTCAGCTAGCACTCCTGCCCATCAGCCAGCACCGAGAGCATGACCAGATCTTCTTTTATTCAACAGCCCTACCCTTGGCCCCTTCCAAAAGCGCCTTATGAATGGACTTGGATTCAGCAAGGCTTCCAGCTCCCACCCGAGTCCAGCATCTCCCAGGCTTTTCCAGAATCCCCCAGGTTCAAGGACAGACTGGTCAGAGGAGGCTTGACCTCAGTGGTATCCACATGACTCCAGAACCTTACTTGATCAGCCTCACAGAGTTAAGCTCTAATCCAAGTCCCAGAAGCCCAAGGTCTGAAGCCTGGATACCCGTAACAGCTGTAACTGTTCATACCCAAAACAGTGATATCTCACAAGGCGCCTTCTCCGTGGAGGCCAGCTATTCATAAGGACACTAGGGGGAAGCTTGATTCTGGAACAGGGATCTAGAGATCCCTACCAAGGGCTGGGCTTCCAAGGGTCCCTCTAGACCAGCGCCAATGGCAGCAGCTCCCTCCAGACCTGAGGCTCAAGGAGGAGCTAGCAATCTCCTGGGATGACAGAGTCAGGAAAATTGGCTCCAAAACTGACCAATGGGTGACCAGGGACAGATCTCTTATTCTCTCCAACTCTCAGCTTCTCTTGCTTTGCATGGATCATGGTTAAAAGATATAGAGCTGAGGAGCTTCAAGTGATATCTAGTTCTCTCTAGAGACTAAGATTTACAGGGGAGGAAACCGAGATCCAGAAAGGGCAGGTAATGCGCCAAATTTGTGAAGGTGCTAAGTAGAGCTCCTCCAGTTTCAAATTCAGCACTCTCCATTGTACCATACTGCTCACCCAACCTCCCCACAAGTCCCAAATGGACAGTTAGAATAAACATTGAGTTCTAGGTTCTTGGCTTCCTGTGGCTGAGTGAGGGGAGTACAGAGAGACCCCCACCCCAAAATAAAAAGGGAAGATTTTTTTTGTGACCATCCTCTACCTCCTCCCTGCCTAGCTTGTACACCCTTCCCTCAGGCTGTGTCAGACTCCCGCTTAGTCTGTCTCGCAGGAGATGGCCCCTCCACACAGACGGAATCAAGCTGCCACCCGCCCGCGCCCACAGTTCCCTGATCTCTGTGTCTCCATTTTTTTTAGTTGAGGTTTCACACTCCCTTTTAATTTGCTAAAATCATTTCACAAAGTCTCTCTCCTAAGTGCACTGTTTGTGCTCATTTCGAATGTCAGTCCACACAGCTCCTTGCAGGGGGAAGAAGGAGCTCCGGATGTGGAGACAGACAGGATGTGAGACGGTATCCAAATCTTCCCTCCATTTACTGCTGGTGTGAGCTCAAGAAAGTCCCTTCCTTTCTCTCACCTCAGTTTCCTCGTTTGTAAAAGAAGACAGAAGTTTGCACTAAATAATTCTTACAGTTTTAACTCGTGCTATGATCTGATGATATTTCAGATTTCTAACATCATAGTAGCTTTTTTTTTTTTTTTTTTACTGATGATGGGCAAATGAAACAAATCAAGTGCTTCTTCCCTAACCAGTATCCAGCTCTCGGATGCATTTAGTCTGGCTGAGAGGTAACTGGGGTCAAAATACTAGCAATGAGCAGCTCACATTTCTAGATTTAACCATTTGTAAAGTCTTCTTTTCCAAAACAGTCTTATGAAGTGGGTCATAAAAAACAAAGAGTGCATCCTCAATTGCCTGGAGATGGGAAGTCACACAGGTTCATGATGGAGATTAAGTTGACCAGAGTCACACAGTTATTAAGGGACAGAGCAAGCTTCCAATTCAGAGCCCTTATGATTCTAACTCTAAAACTGTCAGCCATCCCATGCTGCCCAGAGAAATAAATGAATGAAGAAATGAATGAATGAGTGAAAGGATAGAAGACACTCCACTAGAAAATACTAGTTCTAGGACAGAGGAACTGGCTTCAAATTCTGCCTCAAACACTTAGTACCTTATGACCAAGTAAACCAATCAGTTGATATCTTTTAGCTCCCATTTCTGTACCTGTAAAATGAGCTCAATAAAAGCACCTGCCCCTGGACTGCTCAGAAAATCAAATTAAAGAATCAAAGCACTTTACAAACTTCCAGGTACTACCTAAGTGCTAGCCATCTCTGTTTATTGATATTGTTAGTATTACTGATGCACGAGCATTTATGTAGATACCTGCTGGGTGCAGCGTACATGAGTGATAGAAAGACAGGGAATGCTGGTCTTGGAGTGTCATTAAATAGTAATGTGATTTAAAACCCCTCAGTCCTGCTCACTCTGGGCTTCACTTTCCTATCAGGCAAAAGAAAAGAGTTTCTGGATTCACACTATTTACCTTCATGTACTAGTTAGACGAGATGGAATATTGAATTCCCTTCAAAGGGAACTCAGAATCGGGTTCCCCAGCCATCATTTTTCAAGTCAGTTAATTCTCCTGGGTCTCAACTGCTGCTTCTGTGAAATAATGATATTTCAATTGCTTCTTCTGAGAAGTAGTGATGTCTCAGTTTCCCAAAGGCCAGGGACTGAACCCCAATGAACTCTTGGGGTCCTTCCAGTTCTATGACTCAGGATGCAATAATTCAGTGAATACCCAAATGTCTCCCATGCCTTCATCCCCTACTTCCATACATGCTTAAAAGATGATTATCAGGATAAGATTCTTTCCTCCAGCCAAAGGAACCCCAGCACCATAGAAACTTGCACAGAGGGAGGGCCAGTCTAGACAATGAAGCTTGAAGCAGGCAGCACTGTTCCTAGATCTAGGTAGAGTGAGCAAGACCGTAGGATGAAAGAGTAACTTGTATCTAAGAACTGCATCTTCTTAGTCACTACTTCAAATAATAGTTCCTGTTGAGTTGCCTCACCAAGAGTCAGCCAGGGGTTGAGACCATTGTTCTCAATCAGCTTCAGCTTCTCTCTGCTTTGAATTTAATGCCCTGGACAAGCCCCTCCTTCTGGGCAACTTCTCCTGTTATGATTCTCTCTAATCTCTCCAACGAGCTCTGTCATCCCACCCCAAGGTTGCAACTCTAGCTTCATCCCTTCTCTATTGCCTCTAAAGCAGACACTCAGGACTTTAATTAATGCCCATTTTATGGATGATTTGCCCTATCTATTTCTCTTCTCATGACCTGACTTCTATACATCAAAATGACATTCTGAGCTGCCAAAGGGACAGCTCTATTTGGATTCCCAGCCAGCACTTTGAACTTAACCTCCACCAGTGCATTCATTGGATTCACCAAAGCTGCCCCAAATTGCCACCCTAATACTGCCAATTTTGGTATCACCCCTTTCCCAACTGCCAAGGCTAGACCTTATGGAATGTCAGAACTAAAATGATTCAGGGAATCCTCTAATCCAGCAGCCTTCCTCAGATGTTCCAGGTCACACAGGCACACTTTTTTTTTAACACTTTAAAAAAAAATAAATGACCCTGACTCTTTTGTTCTAAGTAACCCAGAACAATTCCACTACTGCCTCAGTGTCACCATCTGTAAAATGGAGATGCAGGGACTTACTCTACTTTCTTAGATTGTGGTCACTTCTACTAACCAAATGCTAGGCCACAGGCCTAGAGGTCAGCTTGAAGCAGTCCCACCCTGCCTCTCCTATTGATTGCTAACAGGATCTAATTCTTTGGGGGGAAGGCGTATCTGAAAGCCAGGACCCAGAAATGAATCCTCTTGCTCCCACCTTCACACACTTGTGCTAATAAGAAAATGATGCAGAGATGGTACAGGGAAGGGAGGAGAGAGGAGGCTTCTATGGCCAAGTCTTAAAGAAATCCTGGAAGGCTTAAGGGAAATAACTCATTGGAGCAAAGCACCTGGAAGAATTAGGACATTAGGATTAGCTTCCTACTGGAAAAATAAATGTCATGGCACGACTGCAGGAAAATGAGGGGCCAGTTTGCCGGAAGGAAAGGAATGAACTGCTGGGAAACACTCAGAGCATCCCAGTGTCAGACAGATCCCAGGGGCTGTCTAGCTCATCCCAGGACCAATAGCAGGAACATCCAGGACCAAGAGATCCTAGATAAGGAGCTGTCCAGCATCTGCATGAAAACTTCCAGTGAAAGAGAATGCACCAGATGCTGGACCCATCCCACTCACAGACAGTTTACAGGATTATGCAGTCTTCCTTTACATCGATCTTAAGTCTCTTTTTGCAATTTCTACCTGGGGTCCCCAGTTCTGTCCTCGGGATCAAGCAGAATAATTCTGATCCCTTTTCCCATATGACAGGCTTCCACCACTTGAAGAAAGCTTTCCTGCCTTTCCCTCCTTCTCCAGCTTAAACCTCCCCAGTCCCTTCCAGAACACCTCATCAAATATGGTGTCTAGTTACACCTCCCCTGGATCTGCTCCAGCTCTTCAGGGTTGATTTAGATTCACCAAGCACTTTTCATCCATTAACTGACTGGATCTTCACTTAGCCCTGGGAGGTGGGAGGTGGGAGGTGCAGGTAGGATTGACCTCATTTAAGAAGTGGAGACAAATGAGCCTCTCAGAGGGGTGATGTCACCTGTCCAAGGTCACACAATTGCTAAGTAGCCAAGACAGAACTGAATTCATGCTTTTCCACTACAAGTCCAGGTCTTATTCTGTAGCATACCATTGATGATGATAACAACCACAAGAAGAATAAGCTATAATGAGTTAAAAGTTTTTCAAACAAGTAAGGGATGAAACTTTGGGACCTGGCTCTTGCCAGTTCCTCATACTTCTCTCTCCCCATCTCTGAGGTGCAGCAGATACTTAAGAATGCCAAGCCATAATGGAGAATACTGTACTTCCTCCAGGGTAACCCACCACAAAAACGATGAATTTAGATGGTGATTATTCATATCTGAATCTGGCAGGAGATCAGATTAATATCCCTCCTCTTCTTACAAATCTGCTCTGGAAATTTTAATGACAAAGAATGGGAATGAATTCCAATGAGCCCAGCAATCTATGTAATCAACCAAAAATACTGAGGTTATGACCTCTGTTCCTATTATCATGACTCCCTTATTTCCTGCTTTCTCATTTTCCCACCATCCCCAGGAGAGAAAGAAAAAGTTGAGGAGAAGTTCCCTTATACTGAGGGCAAAGAAACTGGGAAACCCAGGTTCTAGGCTCAAGTCTTCAGTGAACCAAATGAAATACTGAAAGAACAGCCAGAAAATTTTTATAAACATTTTTTTTTAATTTGGGGGTGTCATATTTGCAAGATAATGCCAATAAAACCATTTAATAAATGAAAACTACAGATAGAACAATCATAGAATTTGAGAGTGGCAGGGGACATAAGCTATTCTGGCTGTCATATCATACTACTGACATACACTGAGTTTGCAGTCCACTAAAATCTCCCGATCGTTTTCATAATACTTTCCATCTATCCATTTCTCCTCTTGCTTACATTTATGAAATTGATTTTTTTTGCCCAAAAGTCAAAAATTGTACATTGTCCCAAATGAATTTCATCTTATTAAATTCAGCTCAGTTCTTTGTCCTATGAAAAGACAGAACCTTTAAGCTGAAAGAGACCCCCTCCAACCACACACACACACACACACACACACACACACACACACACAAGGTTGGTTGCAGACCTGAGCAGTGTTTTCTTTCTCAATATCTCTGGCTGGCCAGTGAATGTCCAGACTTTGAGTTTGAAGGCCCAATTAATTCTTATCTTTCTCAGGTCTAAGAAAATAACAATTGATTTACATTTTAGAACTCAATATCATTATTTTAAGAAGCAGCTTGGAGTCAGGAAGCCAAAGTTCAGATCTAGCTGGATGTGTGACCCTGAACAGGTCACAAACATCTCAATGCTCAGACAGCACCCTAAGATAAATTTGTAGCGAAAATGTCCAGATCCAAGGAGTTTTTCTCGTCAGAAATTCCCTACACCAATAAAAATCAAAGGTCCATTCCAAAGGTTTTAAGAGGAATCACGGGATTATAGTGTTTTACTTGCAAGAGGATACTGAAAATCATCTAGTACAATTGCTTAATTTTTCATAAGAGGAAATTGAGACCAAAAAAGGTAAAGAATCTTTAAGTTTCAAAGATTTTTTAAGCGTTATGTAAAGGTTAAGATTTTCTAGGTTCACATATCGAGTGACAGAAGTGGTATTTGAAAACAGGTCATCTGGCAATGGTCATATCATGGTAGGATAAATCATCAAGGCCTCCACTCACCTTGGACAGCCCCATAGGACCTTGGACAAGGAGCCATCCCTTTGCAAATCTTGGGATACATAGCTGAGAAACTGAGGTAATAAGGAGAGCAATGGGAGAGGGAAAGGGGGACCCATTTTCTCTCCCCTTGTGAGACTGTCCAAACTTTAAGTTAAATAATGGAACATAGGAGAGCTTGGAAAACTGAGGGCAATGCACCCCTCCCTAACCACTGGATTCTTCCTAATGTGGATACATAATTTATATATGTTGAGTTAGTATAAAAAAGGAACAATACATACCCACCACACACACACATCTCTACATTCCTACAAAAGCATATCTCTTCACATCCCCTCATATCTGTTCTGACAACGTCACCTAGAGTGTCTTCCCATGAATTTTCTTTTTTTTTCTTTATTTTATTCTGAATTTAAGAAATAAAACAAGCATTTCCATAAAACATATAAAGAGATGATTGAATATAAAACTGCAGATCTACTATGATCCTATGATGTCCTTCTGACAGAGAAGAAGGAAAACTCAGAGAAGGGATAGCGCCCACCCACAATCAAAGAATTGGTCCAGCGTCATTTCTCCTAAATCACTCTCCACCCCGTTTGGAGCATCATAAAGTTCGAATGCACATCTCCTGCCTTTTGAGATGTAAGTACCAAAAGAATAGGGATTCATCGATTCAACCCATTCAAGAGACATTTTCATGTCTTACTCATTCTCACAGCCTTGCCCTTTGGGGCTTGATCAGTGCTATATATTCAACAGATTCTACTAGACTGTACATGCAAGGAGGCCAGTAAACTTATCATCTGCTCCAATGTGGGAGACAAGATCTGCACACAAACTAATTCCTTAAGGAAAAGGTGTTGTATGGATGAATGAAATGTAGACAAGATAAAACTAAAAAGGCTCTTGGGCTTGATGCAATCAGCACAATGTCATATGCAAATAATAGTAGCTGGAGGACTTCACCATTTATATGGAATCCCACTTCAACCTGGACTGTGTGCAAGATATCATCATTGGTGGATTATCCCACCCCTGGTTTATTTCTTTCCAGATAATGATAATTACAGCTACAAAGTTATCTCTACTCTTAGATCCATCACAGAATTTTATAACACATGGAATTTCATGTAGACATGAGAAGATCTTTCTCCAATATAGTGCCAAAGAAATAAGAAAAGAAAAGAATTAATTGACCAATAGACAGTATCTAAGGGAATGAATGGCCACAAAATGAAGAGAATCCAAATATCCCCCCACCTAGGGGGACCTCGAGCTTAGAAGGTGCTCTGAGTTTCCACTGATTCTGCTGAGAATAACATTGAGAACAATATTCATTCACTTCCTTTCCTTCCCCATTCACTGTACAGGTCAAGGTCAACAAATATCAAATGAAACAGGTTATGATGAAGCTATAAAACATCAAAATAGTCAAGGGCAACACATTGACCCAGAATGATGGAAAGGGCTGATGTGCCCTAGACTGCAACAACTTTGGATGAGGTCAACAAAACTGTCACCATCGAAGCCCAAGGTGTCAAACATGTGGCCCAGAGGCCATATACATCCTACAGGATCCCCAGATACTGAAACAGAATAAAATGTTAAATATAGAAAAAAAAACATGGTGGTATTATGTGGTTTCCTAAGTCACTATGTGGCCCACAGAGAGCTTTTCTTACTCTTTAGCAGCCCCCATTTCTAAATGAATTTTATACCACTGATCTAAAGCTACACATATGGCCTCTTAACGTTTTCTGGTATAGAAATATTTTAATATAAAATATTTGCAAAATTTTCCTTTATAGTTAATTTTTTTATCAATAAAGAAAAAAGCCTAAAAGTATCTTGTATTCTGTAATATTTTTGGTTAATTGGGCAACTGAAGCAATATTTTCTTTTAGGAAAGAGCTAGGAAGGATTGACCGCTCTGTTCTCATAATCTTCGTGAGTTACAAAGGTCATTATCATAAAGATTTTATATGAAAGAGAAAGCTATTCTCTCAGTCCCCTTCCCTGGATAAGAATAATGCTAGTCATGATGTTTCCCTACAGTGGTTCAGTAGCTTTCTCTTTTTTAGCTCCCTGAAAAATCGACCCCTCAAGGTTTTCAAAATCATCATAGTGGAAGTCAAGCTTTCTTCTGTGTCTACTTCACCTGCTCTAACTGCTCTTTATACTCTTGTCATTTCCTTTAGGGCCATTTTCATATCTTCATTTAACTTAGCAGGGACTAGATCCAAACATGGTCATTTCACTGTCACTACTAATGAAAACAATCTGTCATTAAAATACCAATTGTTCGGTAACGTATATTGTTGCTATGTTGTGCTGCCTTCAGTTTTACCCAGAAATGATCCTGAGCCATCTGGGTTTCATATTAAAGTTTCTGTAGAAAAGCTTTCCCCTCCAGTTCTCTGTTTTGAGAGGCAATACTTCCCCTAATCACACACTATTCACCTCATGTAATATTTAACAAGGTTGCCTTATAAACGTCAGACATGGAGAGCAAATGGTGGCAGAGGCAAAACAGACATTAGAGGGCCCTCCTTGTGGTAAATGCTTCACATCCATTCAACTTCGATAGGAAATTATGACAGCTACTTTTGACTTTGTTTGTCCATTTTCCATATTACAGTATCCATAGTTGATTTCAATGAAAAAGGACGTAACTCTTGTGAGTCTCTTCATTTTATTTTTATAACTTTGAATTTAGGGTCATTCAAACTCTTTCTGATTGTGGAGAGAGCCACTTTCAAACATCTGAAAATCAAAGGCTTTGGAAATTTTTATTAATTCTGAATTTTGGACCATATTTCCAACACGATTTTCTTCAACTCCTGTAGGAGTGACTTTGTATTAAATTCCCTGAGCATCAACACATATGTTGATTTAGAAAATTGTCACTTTCCTTGTCTTTTTTCCCCCTTTTCATCCTAGTACATAAGAGGTGGGCATCCTTACAGAGGCATTTTTGTTCCTGCTCATGGATGGTGAGGTGGCCAAATGCCCCATAAAATATGTCTTGTTTTCTTTCAGAACCAAAAACATCTTTCTCTGTCAACATCTTTCTTTGCCTCTCTGAGAAGAAGCCAAGAACTACCTTTCCATTTATCCTTGACTTCCTTATGTCTTTTGATTTCATTGACAGTAGAATGTCAATATTGACACAGCTCCACTGCACTAGAATGTCAACTCAGACGTTGTTAGACAAGGGTCTTACATTTAAAGTGTGATATTTGTAAATGGTCAAAAAAAATCCGGCTGCCTCATTTGTGCCACTATGACATACTTTTGTATGGCCTACCTCCTCAGGGGATCCCTCAGAGCTGATGGGCCATCTCAAAGTTATTGTTTTGAGGGGGTTATTTTTTGTTTATTTCTGATCAACTTCAAGGTTATAGGATTCTTTATATTTACATTATTCTTCAAGGAGTGGGCAAAAATTGTATTACTGAGACTCTGTGACTTGCTCTGATAGCATAACTTTCAAATGTCCAGGAGTTACCTCCATGGCAAGCTGAAGCATCAAGAAAAGGCAAGGGGTGAAGTCCCGATAGTGTGCCATAACTCAATTCTGCATTTAAAGTTAAAAACAAGTACAGAAAGGTACAGATCTCAGTAGTGACTCACCTGTAACATCAAATTATCATGAAAATATAATGAAGAGATATTTAAATCCTTAATTGTACAAACTCAGATTCTTAAAACTACAAAAACTAGGCAACCCAATAAGAATCATAAATGATTTCAGCTCCTTGGACAATGGATTCTGTGTAGTTGAGGCAAACCAATGATAAATACAGGATGCTCTCTCCCTATCTGTCTGTCTCTTTCTGTCTCTTATCTCTCTCTCTCTCTCTGTCTCTATCTCTTCTCTCTCTGTCTCTCTCTCTTTCTTTGTCTCTCTCTCTGTCTCTTCTCTTTCTCTCTCTCTCCTCTCTCTCTCTCTCTCTTCTCTCTCTCTCTCTCTGTTTCTCTCTCTCTCTGTTTCTCTCTCTCTCTCTCTCTCTCTCTCTCTCTCTCTCTCTCTCTCTCTCTCTCTCTCCCCCACCAATTATTAGAATTATGCCAAGATAACTTGCAGCAATGAAAATTAAAGTATTTAACAGCTTGTCTTCAGCTAATGAAGTGTAATAAAATATTATCCTAATGACATTCCCACTCCATACACAGTCTAAGATGTCAGCACTGTTCAAGGAATGTCTGCCAGGCAAACGAAGAAGAACTTTTCAAATGGATACAAATTCTCTCGACTGCTCTGGGACTCCATCAATGAGATGCAGCGAGTCGCGATGATCCATCTTTTTCTCAACAAGCAAAAGAAAGATATTTTGGGAAAGATTTTTCTTTATTCTATAAATCACATCCAAATATCTTCTGTTTACAGTAGATAAGGCACAAATTGTCTCTCAGGGAAAGGTCCCTTGGATTGGCTCCCATTTTCCAGTCTCTAGTAGGAGAATGCAAAATTATAACTTATTGGGTTTTCTCATGAATACACATACCAATCTTTATTTAGAAATGATCCCTCCCCCTGCCCATCTTAATAACCGAGGCCTAGTTTACTTGGTACCAATAGACCTGAGCTCAAACCTCGCTCTCAGTGAGAGGACATTACTTCCCTGCAAGAGATCAATCATTTGACTGATCAATGAGTTAATGGATGGATTAATTAATGAAACTTTAGCTCATATATCTTCTCTATCCATTAGAGGAAGGGGCAGCTCAACAAGCTCTCAGAAAGAGCTCCGGCTCCTTACCCATGGGTCACCCTGCTGCCACTGCTCTTGCTGATGCTGCAAGGGGTGGGCAGGATCACCATTCAGAAGAAGGAAGGGGGAGGGGCCTCCTACCCACCTCTTCCCTTGCCAGTTCCAGAGACAGCCAAAGACTAGCACACTGTGCCACCCGGAGATCTGCAGCCTGAGTGGAGGCCCTGCTCATTGGCATTCTGAAGGGCTAGGAGGCTTACTGGAGAATTCGCGGCCCTGCCTCGGACGGACGCTGTAAAAGATGGTTCCCAGGGCCTTCCGGAGGCTCTTCTCCCTGACTGAGGCTTCTGATATCTCCTGCCATTCTACTCAGCTATAATTTGTGGCTGGGGAAGGGCCAACTCTCACCACGTCTCACCGTCCCCAAGGACTCCTCCTCACTGGGAGACTTAGTCTTTGGCAGCGGACGTAAAACAAAGGGATGTTCTCGTCTTCACGGGGAGGCTAATCCACAACACAGGACACTGACAGACATGGTTAAGGGTTCGAACTGATATCCAGATGCTCAATATTTTTATTTTCTTTTGTTTTTTTAAAACTATCTCCCACATCCAGCCCCTGCTTCAAATATCAGATACTCTTCCTAACAGCTCAGAAAGTTACCATCATCCTTCTGTTATGGCCATCTACTTCAACATTTAATAAGCATTATAGCAGAGAATACCCCAATGTGGCAAGAGGAAGATATGGGAGCAATTAGGCTCATCGAGTACAATCCCTGGCTTGACAGAAGCCAAAATTCAAACCCAGGGAGATTAATGGAAGGTGCGTGCTGCCCAAGGTCATTGAAGAAAGTAAATTTAAGATCCCTGTCTCCTGGTTGCAAGACAGTGTGGGATGACTGAGAGAGAGAGAGAGAGAGCTGGCTTTGGAATCAAAATGTCATTGACATTTCATAATTTTTAACAGCTATATGTTTCACTTGACCAGTGAGCCTCAGTTTCCTCATTTGTGAAATGAAAAATTGAACCAGATCAATATTCCACATCCCTTTCAGCTCTAAATCAATCATCTTATGATAATAGAGGGTTTTTTTCCCTATTAATAACAGTCCACTAGGAACAAATACAAGCTATGTTATCTTTATATTATTTAACTCCATTCATTAAACTAAAATATAGGAATTCTGCAAAGTAGAGATATTTCCCCTTATATTCTTGATATTTTACTATGTGTTTTTTCTCCCCTACTTCCTACAAAGTAGGGTCTGTGTTTATCTTTTAATACTTAGTACTTAGCTTGGATTTTTGCACCCAGCAGACTGTTAATAGATAGGGCCCTGTATCTGGAATCAGGAAGATATGAGTTTAAATCCAGTCTTAGGGGTTTATTAGTGACTAGTGAATAGAGTCACTTAACCTTCAGCAGCCTTAGTTTCCTCATTTGTCAAAAGGGATAATAATAGCATCTACTTCTCAGAATTGTTGTGATAATCAGATGAACTATGAAAAACACTTCCAACCTTTCAAATGCTATAAAAATAGTGTCAAAACTTGAAAGAAAGTTTAGTGAATGATAGGATGATTGATTTAGAGCTCAATTCAAGTATCATCTTTAACATGAGGGCCTTTGCTGCTTCCCCTATCCTCAAGCCCCCCAATTTGGACATTAACTTTGAATAAGGTTTTTACCCACTTGTATCTCTGTGTGTTGTCTCTCCCCCATAGAATGAGAACTCTAGGTTTCCTCCATATCCCTAATGTTAAGCACAGTATCTGGCACAGAGTAGATACATCATAAATGTCTGTCCATTAATTGATATTCCCAATAAACTGGACTATAGGAATAAAAATATTAGGGAAGACAGGGAGAGGTTAAGGTTATTCAAGATCACATGGACACTATGGGTAGATCTTCAGTCCAGCTGTGTCCAGTATGTTTTGGTTAACACCACACCACTGGGAGCCAGATTTCTTCTTCTTTTGCTCATCCTCTAATGTAAAATCCAGGCCTCAAGTCTTAGTTAATTGGGAGTTTGGGTTAATTGAGTTTTGGTTCATCAAGATCTTCTCAAGATGACCTCAATGTGATTTTTGAAATCTATATTATTCATTGCCCACGATTCTATAATTCTTTGTCCATTTATACCAGAGATAATTGAGAGCTCAGGAAATTGCCCAATTATACTTGTCAAATTAGAGCTGTCCAACATTGGAATGGGCTGCCTTATAGGTAGTGAGCTCCCTACTCCCTAGAGGTTATACGTGTGAGGCTGGCTGACCACTTGTTGGGAATTTTGGGGGCAGAGGAGGAGGATTCATCCAGCAGAGAATTAAATAGAATGAACTCTCAAGTCCTTCACAGCTCTGAAATTCTATAAACCTAAATAGCTGAAAGACAAGCCTTCCAAAAGGAACAGAAAAAGAGTTGAAGAAAATTTACTAGTTGAACAGAGTACCAGACTAGCTGAAGGGGGAGAGGGGAATTACCTTATAAACATGATGGGAAGTATTTATGACTGAAAACAAGGAAAATCATTAAAAGGAATAACCACCTTCAAAGCCAAGGACATCACCTGCCTTCCTCTAAGCTCCCCCAAAGAATCGGCTGCCTCCCAGAAGCAGCATTTCCAAAGGCTCTGATCGACTGAGATACTCTCTAATCCCACTCATGGATTTCTAGCCCGGATTTCTGTCCATTGCCTGAAGTCCTTGCACGGCTTCTCACTTGGTCTGGTACACTCTGCTGTGAGCTGGTCTCTTAGGACTAAGCCCTTTGCCTGTCTCTGCATTCAAATAAAAGTAATTTTAATTAGTTCTGTTGGCACTAATTTATAGCCCGTAGATTCTTGCTAATTAAGAACTCTAATCACTGTTTCAATCTTTCTCATAGCCCCTCTGTCACCTGTGGTGATTCATACCTGCTGAGTCCCTTCAGACATTCAAGCCCCTTTTTATGGGAAGATGGCATTTTAAGGATTAAAAAAAGAAAAAAACAACAACTTTAACTCTTTCATAACGTCAGTCTTTTGGAAGCTTTCATCCACTGGGGGTATCTAGGAGGACTGGCGAACCCTGCCAAAGTTGAATATCAAAGTGTGTCAATCAATAACCTCAGACAGCTTCCTCAGAGATATATGTATGGACCTGAGATGCCTGTGGTTTGGACACAGACCTTTGGAACCTTCCTAACCAAGGATGCTCTTCCCCAAAAAAAATCCTGCATAGAAAATTCTCCACTGCATCCTGAAGATTTGCCTTTGGATATTTTAATAGCTTAGGGGTAGCACTGGGGTTTTCTCAGAGGCAGGTATGCTCTAAAAGACAACTTCCCTTAGTAGGGAGATGAGATGACAATAAATTGTGTGTCGGCTTACTCTCTGACTATTTTTACCACAGAGCAGGATGGCGATGATCTTTGAGGTCCCAGTTAATTTTTACAATTCTGACCCTGAATTCCTAAATCCATATTCAGAGACTTATTGACAGACATTGATAAGATACAAGATTTGGAAGCATGATAAAAATTCCCAGGACCTAGAAAAATATATTTATTTATTATTACTTTTATTTTATTTCATTAGAGAAACCAAACACTGATGAGTATAATCAAGACTAAAGAATATAATTAAGAATTATAAGCTTCATCTTGCAAGAAATAATAAGAATAATGCAGCTAGATGGCTCAGTAGATAGAGCATTAGCTCTAGAGTCAGGAGGATCTGAGTTCAAATCTGGCCTGAAACACTGAACACTTCCTAGCAGTGTCATCCTGGTCAAATTGCATAACTCCCAATGCCAAGAGAAGAAGAGGAAGAATAAATAATACAGAAAAAATTCTCAAGAAGATGAATGATCAGTAAAGGAGATAGCCCATTATTGGTAAACACTTATTAAGCATCTACTGTGTACAAAGGACATCAGATGGTCTAAGTGTTGTGCTGTTTGGCAAATATTAAGTAAGAGATACTGAAAAAGGCCCCATTGAGTATGGAAGATAGAACCCACCTTTCTTCAACTGTGTGACCTAAATAGACTTATTTATCTCCTCTGTGATTGTGTTTCTTCATCTATAAAATGGAGATCAACAATTTTTTGATAATTAAAAATCCATATTTAAAAATTAAAAGAGGGAAATGAGGGAAAAATATATCATTATTGAAATAAATCAAATTTAGCTTAAAAATTCAAATAAAATGGAGATCATAGCCTCTGCCCAATTTTTCTCACAAGGCAATGAGAGGATTCCATGAAAAAAGTTTACAATCATAAAATAATGTACATGTGCATTATGCTTATTAATACATCTGAGACCATTCAGAACTGTTCAAATGAATTATTTAATGCAATAGTTCAATGTTTATCATTTCAAAGAGTGTAGATCCCAGCGGGATGGAAACTATTTGCTTTGCTTTGAATAAGCAATCTCTATCTGACTTTTTTTAAAGGGCAACAAAAAACTTATGAGATAGTTCAGAATTAGCAACTGTACTTCCAAGTGTCTTTGGGGAATTTCTCCTTCATTTCACCTCTCTTCACAGGTCTTATTCTTTCCATGAGATTGTAAGTTTCTTGAGGGCAGGGATTGAGTTGGGAGCCATCTTTCTATGTCCATGTGATGCAGTAAGTTTAAAAATATTATTGAACTCAGTGATTCAAAATTATGAGAGTCCCTGACATGCTACACCAGAGAACTGGATAATGCTTTTCAAAGTTCTTCTAAATCTCTTCTTTCCACATGAAGCCCCAAGAAACCAGTAGTGAGGTTTCTTACTCAAGAGGCTCGAGAGGGACCAGGAAGGCAAGAAGGCACCAGTCCGCTCCAACACTGACCAACAAGCCTGGATCTCCTCATTGCCAATGCAAGCATTAATCATCAGCTGTCCTGCTGGTTGGCAACAGCAGATTCTGAAATTGATTCATTTAATTGGCCAACAAATCCATTAATTACTCCTACCTACCTTGTTTATGACTTTCCCCCTAATTAACGTGCCAGGTGCTACCTAGAGACTTCAAGGAGAAGGATGAAGGGGAGACAGATATGGCCGTAAGACACATTTCCTCTCTCACCCTCCCAGGAGGGCCCAGAAGTCCAAAAACACTTCTGTCCCACATTCTACGTTTAATCCAGCATCCAGACAATGGTCTGCCACTAACTCACAGTGTGATCTGGCACAGGTCCAGTCTCCTCTCTCAGTCTCAGTTCATACACTACAAATTGAGAGGAGAGGACAGGGCTCAGTCTCTCCAAATTTTGCCCACTTTGGGCATTTCATGTTCCAAGTCCCTTTCCAGCGCTGTCATCCCCCGTTCTGAGAACCCTCCCAGCTCTGACATCCCTTGTTCTGAGGACCCTCCAGTTTCAACCTTCCATTCTCTCCTTACATAGCATTTGCAAGCCCTTTCCTTTATTCTCAACATGATATACTTTAGATTTTTTTCACTAAGATTCATTTCAAAATTGGAGACTCTTGGATGATTAGAACAAGATGATTTTCCATCCTTTCACCCAAAACTCTTGGCTTCCCTTTCTAGGTAAGGCAAAACCTGGCACTTCTCCTTGGAGCCATGGGGAACACAGAAGTGACAAATGTCAGCCCTGTCCTCGAGGAGTTGCTAGTACAACACCCCCAAATCAAAAGTCTCCCACCTGGAAGGAACTTCAGAGACATCTAGTCTAGGGGTCCACTACCTGCATTCTGGGAAGTTTTTGTTATTGGTTATTGTTGTTGTGATTGTGATAATTAAATTTCAATACAATCAGCTTCCTATACTATATATTTTATTTTATGTATTTTATGTATTTTTATGTGTTTTAAAATATGATTCTGAGAATAGGTCTACAGGCTTCCCTATATTATTAAAAAAAGACAATGATGCACATACACATGTACACACACAAGAAACCCTGGAACAGTTTGACTTGGACCTGAACAAGAAACCCTTCTAATAATTATTAGCAAGTAGTCATTCAACTTTTGCCTCCAGACTGCCACTGACAGAAAAGCCATCCCTTAATTTTAGAGAACTCTAACGCTTAGGATGTTTTCTTCATCAGCAACCCTCGATTTTCCTCGCCACAATGTCCTCCATATTGTCCTGTCCTCTGGGGTCAAAGAGGAATCTGACTCCTCTTGCACATGGAGTCAGGGACAAGACAAAGCTCAAAGGCAAAATGGGTCTCATGTAGCCATATGTGGATGGAATGATATCAGTAGTGAATTATCAAGAATCAGGCACTGTACAAACCCTCTTCTACTTCAGTTTTCTCTGTCAAAGAGAATGATCTTCAAGCTTGTGGGGGTTGGAAAGTAGGAAAGAGAGATTAACCATGGCCAAGGGTGAAATGAAGTCACAAGGAAGGGAAAGTCAAAATAATAAGGCTTAGAAAACCATGTCTTTTACACACACCTGTGAAAGATGGAGCACAACTCTCATTGTGCCCATTTTATAGAATGAGAAGACTGAACTCCAATTGTGGGCCAGAATTCCGGCCAACACTACAAGGTTGAAATCTGAAGTTTCTAACTAATTAATATTGAAATCTGAGGTCTCTCTTGCATGTCCCAGGCATTTGGACTCTTGATTATATTCAAATCACTTCATCTCTCTGGGCTTCAGTGGTCACATTTGAAAAATAGGGACAACAACTACCTGGCTTCCTTCACTCCCAGAACATAATGAGTTTTAGTGGTGATGATATATATATAAGCTGTGACTTGTCTTAAGTCATTAGCATTTTATAATTAACAGAAGATAGAATGCTAGAACTTCATTACAATGAATCCAAATTCAATCATTGTTTCCCAAAAATAGGCAAGCTGCATGGAGATGGATACAAGCCTCCTGGAATGAGCCCCAAAATACTCCAGGAGCTTCCAGAATGAAGAAGTCCCCTTAAAAGTCATCTAAGAATCCATACAATGAATGAAAAAAATATTTAGCTGGATAGTTTCATAAGTTACTATAACATAATACTATGGATTGATGAAGAACTGGACTCAGAAAATATATGAGGAAAAAAAACAGGTTTCATTGACAAGGAATGGCAAACATCATGTGGTCAATGAATGTAATGGGATACTTCTGTACAGAGAGAAGATATTAATGTAATGGATATAGAGAAGGATGGGAAGACATAAATTGAAGCATGGGGAAGTAAGTACAACTAGGAAAACTATAAAATGATGAAAATTACATCAAAAGAAAGAAAAGCAACAAAATAACTAGTGCTGTTCCAAATCATTATTGATCAGAGAAATGCAAATGAAGACAACTCTGAGATACCACTACACACCTGTCAGATTGGCTAAGATGACAGGAAAAAATAATGATGAATGTTGGAGGGGATGCGGGAAAACTGGGACACTAATGCATTGTTGGTGGAGTTGTGAACGAATCCAACCATTCTGGAGAGCAATCTGGAATTATGCCCAAAAAATTATCAAATTGTGCATACCCTTTGATCCAGCATTGTTTCTATTGGGCTTATATCCCAAAGAAATACTAAAGAAGGGAAAGGGACTTGTATGTGCCAAAATGTCTGTAGCAGCCCTGTTTGTAGTGGCTAGAAACTGGAAAATGAATGGATGCCCATCCATTGGAGAATGGCTGGGTAAATTGTGGTATATGAATGTTATGGAATATTATTGTTCTGTAAGAAATGACCAGCAGAATGAATACAGAGAGGACTGGCAAGACTTACATGAACTGATGCTAAGTGAAATGAGCAGAACCAGGAGATCATTATACACTTCGACAACGATATTGTATGAGGACATATTTTGATGGAAGGGGATTTCTTTGACAAAGAGACCTAACTAAGTTTCAATTGATAAATGACGGACAAAAGCAGCTACACCCAAAGAACGAACACTGGGAAACAAATGTGAACTATCTGCATTTTAGTTTTTCTTCCCGGGTTATTTATACCTTCTGAATCCAATTCTCCCTATGCAACAAGAGACTGTTCGGTTCTGCAAACATATATTGTATCTAGGATATACTGCAACATATCCAACATATAAAGGACTGCTTGCCATCTAGGGGAGGGGGTGGAGGGAGGGAGGGGGGAAAAATCGGAAAAGAAACGAGTGCAAGGAATAATGTTGTCATTATAAAGTAATCATTAAATAAAAAATAAAAAAAAATAACTAGTGCTGAATGCTGAGAGATAATAATGACTAGGGTTGGTCCAAAAGTAGAAACAGGAAAAAAACAAACAAACAAACATATTTCTTCTCTGAAAAGATATGAAATTGCAATTATAGAGCACTGTATAGAACACATAAAGACAGACTTGTATGAGCTTTCTCTTTTTCCATTCTGTATTATTAGGGATGTTCCATCAGTAATGAACTTCTGAAAATCTCATGCAATTTTTGGATTGTGTATGTCTAGCAGAGCTAAGACAGAAAATTACATATTTCAATCAATTGTGAGTGAAAACGATCCCCTCCTAGTCTGTCAGCAGCCTGAGGACAGGAATAGTCTATTTTCCAAGTGGTGTTTCTCCTTACGGCATCTAGACAGAGTAAAAAATATTTGTTGACTTCTTCACAGGAGACTTCAGCTCAACTTGGAGAGTCCAATTAATTGTCGTGTCCTCAGGAGGCAAAGAGACTGACCGCTGCTCATGCTAATTTTATCAAAGGAATTCTTACTTCAAATAAAGGTTATTTTACACAATCTCAGAGGTGTTGTTCAACTCAGAAATTGTACTGCTCCATACTAAGAACAACTTGATATGATGAAAAACAAAAATCAAATAGAGTAAAGCATCTGATCTGATTAATGGCCGGTGCTTGCCCAAAAGAGTCATTCAGTTTAATCAAAGCAAATGACCCCCAAGTGGCCTGTGGTTATGAGGAAGAAAACTGAACAAAGGAAGAGACCAAAAGATGGAAACTTAAGATCATTGACTTTGAACCTGGGAAGGACCTTATAGGCTCTTTATTTTACAAAGTTATCATTGGGTAGAGAAGGAAACCGAGGGACCTATAGGTGGTGCTTTAGCCCATAGTCACACAGATAACAAGTGACTGAGGTAGAATTTTAATTCAGACTCTGAGTGGAGCATATTTTCCATGCTACATGGAATTATAAAGGGAAAACAAGGAAAGAAAGTCTGGAACAAACCCTTAGCTGACAAGACCTTAAGCTAAGATATAAATACACTACAGGAAAGTGATTCCACATCTAAATGTCTCCAGTAAGGTGCATTCTGCTGGTACAACTAATTTGCACATCCCAGGATTTTTGTGGGTTATAAAACATTAGAGGCTCATGATGAATTTTACGCTTTTTTTTTTGATTACACATTAAGACACCAATCGCAATCTGTTTGCTTCTAACTCATCCCCCTTGCTGTCTTGAAAGGTGCTCACTGAAAGATGCACAAGAAAGTCCTAGGGTATCCGGTGGTAAAATGGGCAGGATCTGAGTGTAGTAAACAAAGGGAATGAGCCCCAAAGGCCCAGAAGCTTGGGTACCCTCCATCTATCCCAAACTCATTTCCTTGGCTCACCTGCTCTCAGCCTGGCCCCCAACTAGATGGCAATTGCAGCACTTCCTATTCCAGGATTTCCCTGCCAGTTGTCCAGCCCAATGTGCTTTCCTCCAGTGACTAACTGATGCACCTGCTACCATCCGAAACATGTCGCCATCCGGTCAATCCAATGAGTAACTGCTGAACATTCTGGAAAGCTGCCCAGCCACTGTGGTCAGCACATATCCTCGACATCAGGAGGTGATGAAGAATGCTACTCACTTCTTATGGATGGCGTGGGTTATTAGGATGAAAAATGTCCTGCTCCAGTGGAGAAGTGCGCAACTGAGTGTCTCCAGGCTGCATCTGGCTGGTCCTCTAAGCTTCTCCCTCCTGGTAGAATCTGCTAATGTTTGGGCTCCTGCCCCGGTCCAGCTCAACTCCAGCCAGACTCAATCAAGTGCTTTGAATACTGCATACTGGTCCCTGCCATCAATAGTAAACAGCCAGACCAGATAATCATCCTGTCCCTTGGGAACTAGGTCCTTAGCACCAGGAGCTCATCTCTTGTGAAATTGATTCTTTAAGACATATTTCTTTTCAAATTCCACAGCAATCAGGCAATGCCAGCCAGACTCAGAATCCCCGTCACTCTCCCCATCAGCCTCCTGACAGGCTTTTGACAGAATCCAGAGGGTCACTTATGCTCAGTGACACTCTGTTTTTCCTCCAGCCTAGTTAAGGGTTTATTAACTATGTCCACGAGAATCCGTCTCCAGGCTAAGGACGCCCGTTTTCTCTCACACGACAGCAATTATCCCTTTCTCGCCATGATCCCCATTCAGCAGACTCCCCAACTTTGAATTAGGAAGGTTATCAGGAAGACTTTTTTTTAATCTAGTCCTTACTTCAGGAATCTTCATATCTTACCTTAGTTTGATGCTCACGGAGTCCCACTTTCTCCCATATATAATGAGGAATTGGATGAGTAATGGACTTTCTGACTCAGTTACGTAATCCTATGTTTTCCTCTATTCTGAATGACATTCAACTGTGTGCACTCTGGTAAATCACTTAAATTTCCTAAATTTCAGTTTCCTTAACTGTTAAATGAAGAAGCTGAACTAAATTAGAGCGTTTTGACCTGTGCTCTATGAACTTGTCATATATATATTATATATATATATATATATATATATAAAATATTCATGAATGTATATGTATATAACACATATTTATCTACAATATATACACACATAAATATACATGAATCATCTATATGTATATAAATGTATACATAATATACAATGTATATGTATTAATGCATGTATACATGTATGTATATGTGTGTATGTGTGTGTATATCCTATACATATGCATATATAACTAATTTTGAAAATAATGAGTTTCCTTTACAATTGGTATATTTTATTTTGGGCATATATGTTCACTGGCTATTATCCATGCCTGAAAATTCCTCCCTCCTTAACTCCACTTTCGGGCTTCCCTTGATCCTGGTGCCTCATCTCCAATGACTATCTCCAGTTTATTCTGTTTATTGCATTTCTGTATGTGTGCTTCCTCTCCAATAGAATATGAGCTTCTTGAGGGTGGCCACTCTATTTTCTACCTTTTTTTTTTTTTTTTTTGCATTCTCAACATTTAGCATAGGACTTAGAATACAGTAGGTACATAATAAGTGTTTGCTGGTTCAATTTGATCTGATCAGGCGTCCATCTTCAGATCGACAGTCAACATGTTCAGGACATACAAAATAAATGAAGACTTCCCTCCTCCTATATATATATATATATTTTTAACATTTCTAATATCCTTCTCTTCCTGCTCCAAATCTAGGGTCCTCCTGTTCTAAAGACTTGTACTTTCTACCATAATGTTTCTGATTTAGTGATGGAAGCCCTTTCCGAACTATAATGTATTATGGAAATATGATCAATTAGGAATAATTGTTACCTTTACTATTAATTAGTCAGCATGGAGCCATTATGCATGGACCATGGAGCAGACATCCCCAGGATCTTGCTGCCTCTCTGCTTGAGCCAGAGCCCTTCCTTAGCAGAACTCTCTGCTCCTTGATCTGGGGGGAGGCACTCAGTGGGTGTGGAGTCAGATGATGGGGGGGGTCGGCTCCGATCTCAGTTCCCCCAAAGCTGGCTGACTTTCAACAAGCTGATTCAGATTTCTAAGCCTCAGTTTCCTCATCTAGAAAATTGGGAGAAGTCTTAGACTAGCTCCTTCACAGGGGCCTTATGAGACTCAAATGAGATAATGGATGGGGAAGTGTTTTGTAATTGGTATTTAAATGTAAGCTGTTATTATTATTATTGCAAACACCAAAACAGTTTACTCAGTTAATACTCCATTAACTGCATTCCTTTCAAGATGCCTTCCTATAAATTAGAACTGGCAGATTCAGGTCAGAGTTAACCGCATGCTGCCAGGACCGATCTAATTCTCTACCGGGACCGGCCAAGGCTGCCATCTCCCTGCTGCACCCTCAGAGGCCTTAGAGGCCCACCTGTGTGCCACAGAAGATGGAGAAGACCAAGGAGGGCTCGCTCCTTCACAGCCCAAACACCTTTTTGTTGCCTAATAAATGCCAGAGAGCAGCATGGCTGCTTCAAGGAGTCTCAGGACATCAGTGATGGACTGGTAGAAACCTCATGACGTCACTATTGTATAGATTAGAAAAGGAAGCCACAGATCTGAAGGGTGCGGAGTTTTTCTGAGTCACACAATAAGTATGTGACTAAGACAGATCTATCCAACTGTCAGTGCCTTTCTCCATCCTAGAGAAATGATTTGGATTTTATTTAATTATGTATATATTGTTTTTCCTAATAGAAAGTAAACATCTTGCCAGTAGGAACCATTTCAATTTTTTGTTCTGCCTTTGTATCCCTAGACCATGGAAATGTGGCAGACATAAGGTATTTAATGAATGATTATTTGACATTTGAATGATTGAATGGTATAAGAAGACACGTGCAAAATGAACCAGGTTGACAGAGCAGCCCCAGTTCCTACTACAGCCCAAGACTGCATTCAGAGGCATAGCAAAAGCATCCAGAACTTGGGATCCTCCCAGCATGCTCTGCCCTGATCAAATGCCATTTTGGCAGTTGTGCTCGGGTCTGGCCACCATGTTATGAGAAAGACATTGGCAAGCTCGAGTTTGTCCATGGAAGGACAACCAGAATGGATAAGGGACAGCAGATCCCATCATAAGCATCCACAAAGTGTGAGGGGATGGGAAAGGGTGGACATAATAGCAGCTACCCTGCCCCAGACTTGTTATCAGCATCTAAGGAGATAACATGTGAAAAAGGTGCCGCGTGGTACAGACATGCTCCCCATTGTTGTTACTGCTGCTGTAACATGAGCACACTGAAGGAAAATGGGATGTTTAGGCAGAAGAAGATGTGATTTCTAGAAAACAGAAACATTATGTACTGGATTAAGCTTTTTCTGCTTGGCCCCAGAGGGCAGAACATTGCAATCCCTGAGGAAACCTATTGCTAGAAGTTACAAAAAGAAAGATTGAAGCAGGATATAAGGAAGAACTCTCTAACAATCAGAACATCCCAAAAGGGAATGCACTGCCTTGGCCCTTTCAATAAAGTTATAAAAATAAGGGGGGGTGGTAGCTAGATGATGCAATAGATAAAGCACTGGCCCTATAATCAGGAGGACCAGAGTTCAACCCCAACCTCATATTTACTAGGTGGGTGACCCTGGGCAAGTCAATAATCCCAAATGAAGATAAATAGATAGACAGAGAGATAGATAGATGATGGAGAGACAGATATACAGACATATATATAGATAACAATAGATAGATTATGGATGGATGGACAAGCACATAGATAATGGATAGATAGATAGTTGGATGATGGATGACAGATAGATAAACAGGTAAATAGATAAATGATGGATGCATGGATAGACATAACAGATACATGAATAAACAGATAGATACATTGGTAGATAGATAGATAGATGGACATATAAACAGATAGACAGACAGACAGATACATAGATAAATAGATAAAGAGACAGATGGATAAATAGATCGATGAAAAGATACATTAATAGTTGGACACATAGACAAACATATAGATGATGGATGAATGGATAGGTAGATACATAAATAGATACATATTTAGATAACCAAAGAGATGAATGAATACATAGACAGACAGATAGATACATAGATTGAAGATATATAGACAAATGATAGACAGAGACAGCAATAATAGAGAGAGATGGATAGATAGAAGAAGTTATAAAAATGGAGGCTGAATAACCACTTGTTGAGGAGGCTAGAGAAGGAATTCCTACCCAAATACAAATGAAAGATTATGCAGCCTCTGAGGTCTCTTCCAAAACTAAAATTCTATGGTTCTGTGGATTAACTGTGCAAAAATTATCCAAACAAACAAACAAAAAAAAAAAACCCTTTACTGGGCCAGCTCTTAGCCAGGTCCTTTCCAGCATTCATCACAAGAGCAACATTAATAATGACTGAGATCTCTATTGTACATTAAAGTCTGCAAGGTATTTTCCTCTGTAATCACACTCACCAAAACAGGTAGGTACTGCAAGAGCTTATCTTCTTTTTGTAAGTTAGGAAACTGAGGTAAATAGAGAAAGATTGACTTGGGAGATACGAAGCGATCCAGGGTCAAGGTAATAAGGACCCAAGCGCTGAAGGCTATCCATCCTCTCAGTCCCAATTCTCTTTGCTTCCATACAAATATAGAGAGCCGTCCACCTCACTCACTATGAAGTTTCAGAAATGCTGCTGTGAAGGTGTCCATGGGGACAATTTAACAAAACTCTTTGACAGAAACTTCTTGGGTTTTTAACCACGTATTTTTCCCGCAGGAGGGAAAGGCAATGGACCCAACTGGGGAAATAATTGTGTGAACCAAAGAGAGCTGTTGGTCTTATGAGCAAATTTCTTTGTTAGTTTTGGAAAATTGGTGGAATAGTGTTCCTGGGAGGATCTCTGCTCCAGAGTCCAGTGAATTTAGAACTGTTTGATGAGTTTCCACTTAATCTGTTACCATAACATGGAAAGGCACTTAAGTCTCCCTCATATGCCTTTGTGCAAAGCTAGTGGAAGAAGAATCTTGGGACATAAAATTTTAACCATCTTTTACCCAATTGTCTCATTCTCTCCATTACCCCATCGTTTGGGGATAGAATGCAGCACTTGGTCACACACAGCTAAACACCCTCCCCCCACAATCTATTCATTCACTTCTGCCAGATGGTAGACCTGTGGAATTCAGAAGCGCCTTCTTTTCTATATACGTCCAGGACTGTTCCTCACAAGATAAGCCGTTCTAGAAGTAGACATTAAAAAATGTGTCTAGTCCATGTTTTCACCTCACATAGAAGCCATTTTAGAATACAAACATGCACCATATATTTCTGGATGGATTTCCTCTCTTCTCCATTAACTCTCTTTAATGTGAATGGGGCTCAAGAAGGGACGAGAAAATGTACCTCCTTTGCTTTAGCTACACTGGGTGACTGGGGGTTTCCAATTCAGCATTTATTTTTAGACACGGATGATCTGTTAGTTGATTTTGCCAAACTGATTTTTGCGTTCTCCTTAGGTCTAAATATTTTAATATGAGAGACGATAAGCTGGGTGAGAAATGGGGAAAAGGCACAGGAGCTTCTACAACAGGAAAGGATCCCAGACATTCTCATTTTGCTCATGCAGAGCCCAAGGCCTGGGGAGATTAAGCCACAGTCCAAAGTATATACTCAGTGAGAAAGTGCACATGAAAACAAAAAGTATTAAGAAAAATGAGATTTTAAAAAGAATAGGGATGATCTTAGTACTCTCAGACTTTACTCATGATATTTTGTACTGTCTTAGGTACTTATCAATGAATTTCAGAATTGAAAAGGACCTAAATCCATCTATTGGGGCAGTTAGATAGTACAGTGGCTAGAACACCAGCCCTGAAGTCAGGAGGTCCTAAGTTCAAATGTGGCTTCAGACACTTAACACTAGGTGTGGGACCCTAAACAAGTCACTTAACCCCAATTGCCCAGCCAAAAAAAAATCCATATATTCCCACCTATGCTTCAACAGGAATCCTTCTTACAACCATATCTATGCTATGTGATCAGTCTCTACCTGAATACTTCCAGATGAGAGGAAACTCACTTCCTTATGTCTAGGATGCCCATTCAATTGTGAGGTAGTTTTCATTACTGGGAAAGATTTTCTGACATCATTAGGAAATTTATCCAGCCCTATCCTAAGGGCTCCCGAAGCCAAACCTAAGAGTACATTCTCTGTTTCACACTATCCCATCCTCCCATGAATTCTTTTCTCCCACATAAACATCAAATAATGTTTGCCTCAATGTAATCTGTGCTGATAGTCTCTTCCTCTACTACTCAGCCCCATGAAAGCAAGGCAGGTGTAACTATCTTCTCCTCCTCTGCCCCTTTCAGGTTTCTGCACATAGTAGGTGCTCCATAAAAGTCTATTAAACTGAACTTTAGGTTTTGGATCACTTAATCATTCTTTCTAGTGATTCCTATAGAAAACCGTGTCAGTATTTTCCCTGCTTCTCCCTTCCCATTTTAATTCCAGTCTTGCTGAGTTCTTAGTTCACCATGCTTTTGAGCTATATTAATTTTCAAATTTAAATCTATATGGATACATTCAAAATGGGGGGAGAGATGGGAAAAACCATTGCTTCAAGAGAATTGTGCAGTAATTCATAACAGAAATGAGGTCTCAAAAAGAGATTAAAAACCAAGTTCCCCTTTCAGCCAGAGACATTAGGATATCTAGCTCATTCTTTGACAGTGGTCTTAGTTTAATCCCCATTCTTTATCAATACCAAATGTGGACATCACTGAAATGAGTTTAAGACCCCTACAAGATAAGGTGCACAAAAATGGCCTTCAGATTGACTCAGTACAGTAGGCTCCAGATGGAAAATCTAATCACCACTAGCAGATTCGACTTAAAAATAAGGATCAATCTCTTTAGATTTTTCTTTAAATAAACTCCAAATGTCTCTTTCTGAGTAACATTGTCCATGTGGGCATATCTTTAGTATCATAATACAGTATTCTAAAGAGTTGTGATCTTGCCCATTTGGACTTCCAATGAGACACACCACAATCTAGCCACACCTGTCCATCCTATCTGAGTCATCCTTCCCAGATGTTCAGGGAATAGAGGGACATCTCCTCTATTATCTTACTAGAGTGACTTTAGGTCCTCAAAGGACATGCCAGTGGAATGTGAGTTCTGGAAAGTTTGATTATACGATAAAACCATCACCCACAATCCCAACAACTTGAGGATTTTTCTTGGACAAACCTAGAAGGGGGTTGGATATTTCCCAGTGAATTTTTTAGAACCTTAGAAACACGCATACAAATTGTTCGATTGTTTGCAGTTTCATCTAGCTAGAAATCATTGACCCTTCCCTTGGTTTCCCACTGGACTATACTTGTTTCTCTCTTATTTATTTATCTTATTGTCTTAGAATCACAGAACAAGAGAGCAGGGAGAATTTGGTTATTTGGTCAAACCAATAATTAAGTGAGAAATGTATACCAAGACATAGCCAGGTGGTTTTTAAAATCCTTGAGTGTTTGGACTGGCTCATTCTTTGTCTTTATATTTCCCAATGCCTAGTAGAAAGTTTGAGATATTGTAGAGCAATTAAGAAATGTTTGTTGATTGACTGATTATCTGGTATCTTACTGAAATCTTTCTGGTGATAAAACAGTGAATTACACTTGGGGTCAGCTACCATAGAACAAGCCAATCTCTATTTCACTGCAACACTCACTCATTGGCCTCTGGGGCCCAACTTTAGCCCCACTGGAAACTGAGTAGAAAGAAAGCACCATTACTCGTTTCCCTTTCCCATGGTAGTTTTTCAAACACTTGAAGATAATGATTACAACAGTCCCCTAAAACTTTCTCATTTAAAGACCAAGCATATTTAATTTCTTTAGCCAATACCTGCCATCCAATTCCCTCTGCACCTATTCTCATCCAACAACATACATGCATTTGTTAATCAGTGAGCATGTCTTTTTGCCTACTAATCAGAGAGCTCCTAATTATTTTGTGTCACAGACATCTTTGCCAGCTTCATGAAATCATGATTTTTAATGCATAAAATAAAATACATAGAAATTATAAAGGAAACTAATCATATTGAATGATATCTATCATTTTTTTTAAAAAAAAAGTTCATGGTTCTTAGAGTAAGAACTTCATACTAGACTTTAAACTCCAGGAAGACAAAAAAAAATCTTATTTCCTATCTTCGTTCAGCTCTCATAAGGCCTACCCATGGGTCTTGCAAATGTTTTAAAAAAGGTCCATAAGTGTTCTATTGAAAGAACACTTGAGCATTGAAAGTATATGACTTCAGAGGACAACATATTAATGTCTGTCTAGGGGGATGTAGGAAAAACCATCGCCCCTTCCAATTCTTACAAAAAGTCTTATAAGCTAATACCAAAAGCTGCCATGTTACAAAATTAGCTATTCGTCATGATCAGGCGCCCTTGGAAAAGGAGAAAAGAATCAATTCAAATCTAATAATATATCATATAATCAAAAGAAGATGTGCTGTAGGCACGTGCTCCAAAATTCAATAACTGTCAGGATGTCCCTCCTATGCCAATATTTCAATAGGACAAATTTGGATTTTAAAAAACACAGATTTCTTGCATTCAATATGCCTCCTGTTAAATCAGCCCTGAAATATACAGCAACATTAACAGAGTTGGATGGAGCCCTAAGTGTAGTTATAAAAATGGGTTATGGTGTGTGATATTTTCCCAAAAAAAGACAGGCAAGAAAACATCAACCACGTTCAGGGGAATGTAGAATGAGCCATAGGTACCCCAATAGACCAGCGTCACTCCCGTGGAGCTGTTAACAGTAGCACCCAAAGATCCCTTAACTGGCCAGAGAAATACCCACTCTGGTGCAGCAAAAATGGAAACCGCCAAAGTGGAAATGTGTCCTCATGACCACAACAGCTTCAAACTGCGGAACCCAGATGGGTCTATTCATCCTCAGGGCACGGCTTCTCTCCGCCAGCCGTTCAATTTAACATGAGTTTTATTTTGATTATCTCTGGATTCAAAAGGCAAGTTAAGGAATTTAGTCGATAATCTCCATCGATTGATATATATTCATAAGCCATCAAGCACCAGGTCTTGGCAGATTCTAATAACTTTTCAGTAGGGCATTATTAGCAAAAGAATGGGAGAGGCCTTGGGTCCCTCATGAGAAAAATTAAGAAAAATGACTTCAAGAGAAGATATTGTTTCCAAAGTAGGTAAGCCAAATTATGGAAGTCCAGTTGGCCTTGGCAACTCTGACCTTCATTTTCCTTTAGAAAAGCGGCGGTTCCTCCATGAAAACGTCGACACAACCTTGTGGCTGGGCTATCCACAAGGGCCAACTCGACATCGCGACAGCAGCAGATTACATCCTCCTGATAAGTCAGCTAATGAACAGGAGACGCCAGTCACTGCTGAAAGGCATCCAAACTCATATGGAAAACCCAGCAGCATCCAGCTGCCTCCAAAACACTCTGCAGATTAGTGAAAGATATTGCCAACTTCTATGCTTCAAAATTAGATTTTCTAATTAATGGCAAACAAAACCCATCTACTTCCTCTGCATAATGTTGCATATGTATACCACTCAAAAACCCAACCTGTTCCTCTTTGACATAAAGGAGAATCATCATAATGGATGAATTGTAGAAAGTTTAGCGTCTCCCCGACAATGAGCACTTTGTAGTTTGAGAAACTACAACTCTGTAGTTTGAGAAACATGGATTTTGACAGTGCAAAATGGTGACAGAGGAAAGGGTAAGTGACTATTTCACTGGCCTGAAACGCAACTCTCCTAACTACAAACGGCCCTTCACATATTAAGGCAGAGACCCGAGATCATTAGCCTTTGGAACAGAGGGCTAAACAGAAGCATAATTCATGAACTTGCTGATGGTTCTTGAATCACTGATGGCCATTAGCTTCAGTTTGATCATTAGCACAGACATGGCCATTACAGAAAATGAGAATAGGAAAGGGAAGAGATAATACTTCATTACTAAACAAGTTTTCCTTGACTCAGCATCTATGATAGTCTGGACTCAAAGCTAAAAGAGGCCTTTTCAAAGGCCAAAGTATTGGTTTAGTGTGTTTTCTAATTAGAGCTTCAGACCTGGAGTCAGAAAGACCTTATCTGAATTAAGACACTTTGTGACCCAGCTATATGACCTATGTCACCCTGCCTGCCTCAGTTTCCTTATCTGTAAAATGAGCTGGAGAAAGAAATGGCAGAGCATTAGTGTCTTTGCCAAGAACCCAAATGGGTTTGTGGCTGAAAAGTGACTGAACAACAACATATTTTCTAGATCCATTTGGAGGAGTTGTGGTGGCAGTGGACTTGTGGGGAAAGTCTGCTGAACTTCCCCAAAGGACACTCTGCCACTGGTCTACGCCTCTTGGGAGGTCAGTGAGAATAATTAACACACTCACTGCTTACCAATGGGGTCTCTCTGGAAACCTTAACTCCCAAGAGCTTCCTTTTGAGGAGCAGGGTGGGTAGCGTACTAGCCTTTAAGGCAGGAAGACCCTCACCTTAAATCTGACCTCTTGCTGCCAGTGGTCTAGTCTTTGAACCTCAGGTTTCCCATCTGTTAAATGGAGATGAGAATGCCCTCAGTGTGTTCATCAGGAGAACACTGCAAAATTTTTAGATATCAAATATAGACTAATTATAATTACAATTATCATATTCATCACTCTTTTTATTATTGTGGGATTCAATGGGTAAATTGCAGTCCAGTCTGACATCTCCTATTCCAAGGACCCACTCAGCTTAACAGTTCCAAGGCTTCTCCCAGCTCCCATCGCCTGTTCTAAGGTCCTTCTTGGCTCTCACATTTCATATTCAAAATCCCCGCAGCTTTACATTGTATATTTCTAACAAAATGACCCAATATCTCAACTCCCAAAGACAAAAAGCCGTGTACAACACAGACCATTTTGTTCCAAGGGGGAAATTTGAATCCAATTGAATGTTAAAAATCCTACAAAGTTCCCTTCCAATCTGGCACAGGATCCCTCCTCATTAAAACCCATCGCTCCGTATGAATTGATATATTTAGAGCCAGAGTTTCTTGAGTCATGCAAGCAGATGAAAGGTCAGAGTGCATTCCCTGGAGATGGAAAAAAAATATATTCTGTCCCTCTGCGCCTAATTAAAAATGGCTTGATTGACTTCTCCCCCCAGAACAATGAACTGAGACCAGCCTCCCTCTCAGGATGGGCCCCGCCCTGCTGTGTCCCAAGGACTTCCCTCAGCCCTCCCCCAGCACCCAGCTCCCGAGTGAAGAAGGGGCTTCGCCCACAGGCCTCCCACCCCCTTCCCTCAGTCCCCAGGAAAAACAAATGCATCTCCTCAGGCTGGCAGCTGGGAGACACAGCACCTCATTTGTATTCCAGAGGACATCTGGCTAGCCACTGTCTCTTATTTATCTCCAGCTAAATATCCCTTCCTTAGTCAGAGCACAGATCGCACCAGGGCACCCGTCAGTGAGGACTGGGGGGCCCCCGGCCCCAGGCACGGCACCGGGCAGCGGGAGGGGAGGCGGCAGTGGGCCGCCCTCAGAAGGCTGCCCATCCAGGGCCGGGGGCCCAGGGGAAGAGCACTGAATGTCAAAGTAGAGGAAATGAATGTGTATCTGGCCCCGGCACTGACTGCAGAATCTGGGGGTCACGTCATCTGTGAAGAGGCTGGATTTGAATCCAGGTCCTTCTGAGTCCAGTTTTCTCTCGGCTCTATACCACCCTCTCTTCCTGAGCTCAGGAGTAGCTACAAGCAGCAGAGACAGTCTCGGTCCCTGAGACGCAGGTTTCCTCAACTAAACAGGGATAATAATGGTGTTTGCCAGACAGCGTTGTTCTCATCAAAGGAGAAACAATTAGAAAGTGCTTGACACAGGTTCCAGCACATGGTGAGCTCTATACATATACATATATCATTATCACCCTCATCATTAATCGGTCTGTAACATCATACCCATTTTGCAGATGAGGGAATTTGAGGTCCTGAGGCCCTGAGAGCTACGAGGAGGGCATCTGCCTCAGGGGACTTGTGGCTAACCCCAAATGTCATATTTAGGAAAACAACGTTAAGTGAATAGGGAATCATCAAGGCAACATTTCCCTGCATTCATCTTGACCATGATTTCTGCAAATGTGGAGACCTGAAGGGGACGGTTTCTCCCCAAGATCGGCCCCCAGCCCAAAGGCAGCCGGAGAGCAGCATCGGGGATGGGCAGCGCGCTCCCGCTCCACCAGTCCTGGGCCCCCACATCTGCCACGGAGAAGGGTGGTGGACCCTCTCCAGTCTCCTCCCCTAGGAAGGCAGCAGGCTGCACCATGGCTGGGCCCAAGCCCGGGCTCTTGAGGTCTAACCGGGGCCCTCCCCAACAACTCCAACAGCTCCGACTCCAGCCTTGGGGAAGGTCTTTCCAAACCCTGCCATGAGCAGGAGCTCACAGTATTCGTGGTTTAACCTTGCCCAGGCCCATCAGAACATGCTGGCTTCCTTTCCCTGAAACTTCCCTTATGGCATGAGGTGCTCCCTCTCCCCACACAAAGTGCTCCTTGCCTGATACCAGGACGTGCTCCCTGCCTCATGCCAGGAGGTGCTCCCTCCCCCTGCAGAAGGTGCTCTTTGCCTCTCCAGCAGGGGTGAGGAAGGAAGCATTTTCTTTCTGCCACAATCAGCGTGACCGCTGTATCCCCGTGGGCCGGCCCTAATCCAAATGGCGGGGCTGCGACCTCGCTAACACTGGCCTGTCCCAGGCAGCGGCGTGTCCTGCAGACAGAGCAGGCTGTCCCGGGGTGCGCAGGCCCTTGCTCCCGGCCCGGGGCCGTGGGGACGGAGGCGTGAGTCAGCAGAGACTCCGAAGCAGCGGCAAAACACCCAAACAGGCGATTGCGATCTGACAAGCAACGTGCCCATCAACTTGGTCCATGGCTTGTATCTCTGTTTATCTCTGCAGCTGAATAAACGCAGGGGCTGGAGGCAAAAATATGTGCGGAGAAACCAAGGCTGCGGAGGCCCCCCAGTATGGGTCGGACACTCCCAGAGCTGAGCACCCGCCCTGCCGAGTGACTGTCAGAATAACCGTAACAGCTCAAGGATGTGGAGGGCTCTGGGATTCACACGGGATCTCGCAGCAGCCCTGAGTCAGAGGGGCACAGAATTAGTCCCATTTTACAGCTAAGGAAACTGAGGTAGAGTGTTTCAGGATTTACAAAATCAACCTCATGTGGTCCTCACAGCAACACCAAGAGAGAAGGAAAGAAGGAAAGAGAGAGAGAGAGAGAGAGAGAGAGAGAGAGAGAGAGAGAGAGAGAGAGAGAGAGAGAGAGAGAGAGAGAGAGAGAGAGAGGTGGAATTATTCCCATTTTATAGGTGAGAAAACTGAGGTAGACTGTTTGGGCTTTACAAAACCAACCTCATGTGATCCTCGCAGCAACCCCGAGGGAGAGGAGGAGAATTGTTCCCATTTTATAGCAGGGGAAGTTGAAGCAGGTAGACAGGGAGTCCCACAATGAGTGAGCATGTAACCCCAACGTGTGGAAATACTGCTGGGCCACAGGCTCAGGGGTGGAAAGGGTCTGAAAGGTCATCAGGGCTCCATCCCTGCCCCATTTACTTCCCAGGGCCAGAAGAGGGAAGGATCCCTTGGGTCGTAGTGAGGAGCAGAGTCCTGGCTCCTTTGGGAGCCGTGTGGGCATTGTGTAGCCCCACATACAGGCACACATAGTAACCAGTACAGATACTATGTCTACATGCCTATACGCGCTTGCACGTGCAGGGGCAGATACCGCGGGACCCGCGATGGCAGCACGCGGCTGCCCAGGGACACGGGCGTCTCTGCTGCAGGTGGGCACGGGGCGATGGTCCAGCCGCCAAGGCAGGAAGGTGAAGAGCGGGGTAATTCCCCTAACACAGACTGGCCACGTGACCCTGGATGCATCGTTCGCTTTTCCGGATCTGAGCCAAGAGAAAAGGTGGGAGGAGAAGCGGCGGAGAAGGGCGGGAGAAGAAAAAGCTGAGCGCCCCAGCAGAAGGGAACGACTGACGGGGACAGAAGGACACAATGGGGGAGGAGAGGAAGGACGAAGATAGTAAGGCTCCGAGATGCCATGGACCACCACTGGACGATGAGACCGTGATCTCCGCCTGCGTCACAGAAAGCAGGAGGAGAGGACGTCCAGAGAGAGGGGGATAATCAGGAAAAGTAGGAGAGCGGAGCAGTATTGGGGGTACGGGTTAGAATGAGCCCCATTTCCATCGCAGATAGCGTCAGGGGTCACCAGCCAGCGAGTCAGGGCTCAGCTGGGAGGAGATCCATGGATGGACAGAAGACCCAATTAAGACAGATTTAGGACTTCTGGTAGTTGGGAAGTCAAATGCATCATGGGAAACCACTTAGCGGTTTGTGGCTAGCAGGAGGTGGCTGGGAGGTGTCCCCGGGGCTAGGGATCAGCGCTGACACCAGGGGGAGGCCGGACCGAAGCTGTGAGGGGAGAGAGCCCGCCCCGGCTTGGTCCCCAGCTCTGCCCAGAATCGAAGCTCTGTCTGCCGATAAATTCCCCAGAATCCGTCACTGAGAGGGGAGCAGCACAGGACTCTGAGAGTGTGTATAAAGGATTTCTGAACAGAGAGAATCCATCACTCTGATGCAATCTCTAAAAAAAAGAAAAAATCTAAAATAGCAATTTTTAAGAGCAGCAGTTACTATGGTTATGGAGGCCCATTTCCATTTATTCATAGGATGTTAATGCCGTCTAAACTGAAATCGACACCAGGAAAAGCACATCCTCCCCGCTTCCCACCAAGGAGCCCCTCCAGTCTCTGCAAACTCTTGGAAGAAGGAGAGACTAATCGCAAGATGTGTTCCCCAGCAGGACAATGTCCAGGGGCAGGGGTGAGATAGTCCCCCACTGGCCCTGGGATATTTGTCCCCTTCTCTGGGCCTCAGTATCCCCATCAGTAAAATGGACACGACCATTCCTCCCCTTCTAGTCTCACGAAAAGTCAAGAGATTCCAATCTTCTTCCCATCCTTGCCAAGCTTTGGACAATGCAACACTCGGCAATAAATGGATCAGAGAATACAGAGGCTCCAGCGACCTTGGAGATCAGCAAAGCTAATCTCCAAACCTTTCCATCAAGGTTATGGCTTGCAGATTTCCTTCCAGCCTTCCTCTTTCTCCTATACCTGCCCTGGCCACAATCCACGGGGACAACAATGTCAAAATCACTTAGGAAGAGAGAGCCAGAAAATAAAGCCCAAAATAAAATTATAGTTTTTAATTCAACCAATTAGGGGAGAAATAGAAACATTTTCACACAAAGCAGGTTTGAATTATTCTGGGAAGGAAAAAAAAAACCCACATCTGTTCTTTGGTGTTCATTTAGGCCCAGCTCCTGTCTGGCTCCAAGTCCTTGGGCAGTGATGGGAACTCAAAGCTCTCGCTTCCATCCAACAGCCCCACTTGAGCACTTCTCTCCGGAGTCCTACGGGAGATAAGGAACAGTTTTCCGTATCCCGACACAGGGGAATTTTCAGGGAAAAACTGGACTACAGTCAGAAGACAGACATTCTCTATAATTTAACTACTCCTTCGGTGTCCTGAAAGCCAAACTCACTTTGCGGGTCTCCCAAAACCCACACCCATCCCAAAGTTCTAATTAAAAGTCTTTATTAAGTGTCCATGGAAGAGGCTATCTTTTAATATTAATATTTGGAAAGACATCCAGAGGCAAGAAATACACCAGGAATTAGGATAAGCATATCATCAGACCGGAGGCCTGTGGGCACGTATCATGTGGCCCATTTGGACTCCCCAGGAGCCATTCTCGATTTCTGGCTTCGTAGCAATTATCCCAACAATCCCAGCCAAGATCTCCAATTGAATTACATTACGACATGCTCACAAGTCCAGGGAAGTTTTGTTTCACAAGATCACCTTCACTCTGGTGGGCAGCAGATAAATCTATTTACTCAAAGCTTGGCAGGGATGATCACGCCAGGTGTGCAAAATAGGGCACCCCATTTCACAGACTTTGCTGGGGGGGAGGGTGTTCATTAAGTTTAATTAAGGAATACATGAGTCTAACACCAGATGGGGCAAATAGCCAGACAAGTAACCAGTTGGCTGATGGGCTTTTTCACAAGGGAAATGCTAAGCTGGAATATCTCCCAGGGTCTGGGCTGCCCTCAGATCAGAGATGACACGAAAGTGGGTGACAGGGCAGAGCAGCTGGAGAGCGGATTTAGACTGAAAGGTCAAGATTTAAAGTCCACATTGCTAGGTGAATTACACTTAATAACTTCATGATCCTAAGCAAGTCAATTCCAATTTTAATTTGCCTCAGTTTCCTCCCAGAAATACCAAAAGTTACCACAGCTCTCTCAAGATGACTGAAAACATGGGCGAAAATAACTTTCAAACTACAAAGCACCTCACAACTGTCTGTAATTATTATTGTCAAAAGTGAAAAGAGAATCCAATCCAAGTGTTCCAAAACTGAGGCCTGGGAACTTTAAATTTTATTTTTTAGTAATTACATTTCAATAAAATTGGTTTAATTTGTAATTCTATGGTGATTTTGTTTTGTTTTGTTTTTTGCTAAGGTGATTGAGGTTAAGTGATAAGTCCAGGATCACGCGGCTAGGAAGTATTAAGTGTCCGAGGCTGCATTGAACTCAGGTCCTTCTGATTTCAGGACCGGTGCTCTATCCACTGCACCATCAAGCTGTCCCATTGTATGGTTTATTGCATGCATTTTAAGACATTATCCTAAGAAACGGTCCACAGGCTTCACCACCATGTCAAAGGTTAAGAACTCCTTGGTTAATCGAAACCTGTCATAAGTGAGGCTAAAAGAGCTAGAATGGCTTATCCAAGATCTCTCAATGAGTCAATTGACCAGTCAACAATTTACCCTTTCATATGATATTCCAGGCGTTAAGATAAGCATCAGACATAAAAAAACCCTGCCCTCAAGAAGTTTACATTGTAAAGACACGTATATACCAATCATATAGAAGGTCCTTTGGTTCCGTATCGCAGGTTCCTTTTTTTTACACATAGCATCAGGCCATGTTAGTCATGATCACTAGAAGATCCTTTCAATTATAAATATAAAAGAAAAAAAAATTAATGGGGATATCAGTGGATGGTGCTGGATGCACTTGGAATTATATCTATAGATTAAAGTCAAGAGACAATCTCTGAATCTCTTTCACATTAGCAACACCATGGATTTTGCCTCTAGGGAAGGAAACATTTCCCATCATCCTGTCTTTGCCCATAGTAGTCCCTACACCTAGAATGCCTTCCTCTCGTTTCTATTTGTTTCAATCACTTCCTCCAGGAAGTTTTCCCTGATACCCACACCTGGGAACTTAGCCTAGTTCATCAGCCTAGTCCTGGCTGTCCGGGTGTCCTCCCTCACCCCATCCTGCATGAGAACTTGAACAGTAGAAATTTCAGGCAAAGGAGAACAGTTTTTCCATCATCACTCTCTCTTCTTCTCACGAACTCTCTTCTGATCCAATAGGATTTATCAGGGACCCTCAGCTTGATGAATATAGATGGAAAAATGACTGGCAAGACTCCTCATTTTTACCTCCCATCAGAGCAGCAACTAGTGGGTCTGTGTCTGGCACCCTCTGCCTGGGGCTTTCATCACATCTCTTCTGGACTATAGCCAATGTCCCACAATTGGTCTCCCTGCCTCAAGCCTCTACTCTCACCAACCTGTCCTCCACTCAGTTACTAAATTATTATCCATAAATGCAAAAGGAAATTTCTGAAGCTCTTGTTATGTGCTCAGTACTGTGCTAAGCCCCAAGGATATAACAGAGAAAGCCAGGAAGCCCTTACTCTCAACGATCTTATGTTATTATTAATTTTTTTGGCTCCTACATCAACCAAAATTTATTCGATTAAGTTTTCTGGGTGAACACATTGACTCATTTAGTTGTTGTCTTCCACAATATACAAACAGAAAATGACTTTCATCATACAAATAGAACCTCCTATCTGCAGATAATATTGTAGGTCTTAGAACAATGCAGAGGCTTCTGGAAGAAACTTGTAAACACTCAAAAGCGTTTGGCCTGACTATCCAAATGAGAAAGATGAAATGGATGAAAAATACCCACTGTCAAAAAAGAAAAACAAATTTAAAATCCACTGCCAAGATTAGAATATCCAATTGGATAGAGAATCTTTAAAACTTGTCTACCAGTATTCATGTCTGGGATAGATATAGCAATGGGCAGTACAAATGGGCACAGAATTTGGACTCAGAATTAAACCCAAGGAAAAGAATGGATTATATTGGTTTCAGGAAGTTTGAAACCTCTTTTAATAATGTCAAATTTCTCCTAGAAACAAAAGCTCATTATTTTATTTTATTTTATTTATTTTTAATACACATTGTTTTAGGAATTATGTTGGGAGAGAAAAAATCAGAGTAAAAGGGAAAAACATGGGAAAGATTAAAAATAAAAACAGAAAAAAGAAGTAAACAAAGCATGTGTCGATTTACATTCAGTCTCCTTACTTCTTTTACTAGATGATGATGATTCAAAGTTTATTGGGATTGCTTTGGATCACTGAACTACTGGAGAAGAATCAAGCCTTTCAATGACCTTATGTACTAATGGAAAAAGCAACAAACCCAGGGGAGTGATGGTCAATGATAAGTGGTACCCTAAGGTGAGCAATCCAGAAGCCACAGATCTCTGAATCTAATCACTGGTCACAAGGCAGATGGGATGGAGGATGAGGGTATGAATACAGCATTATTCTGCGTCACTTTCTTGCTGAAAGATCTTCAATGATTCCCAAGTATCTCTAAAATATAACTCAAAATCTCCCTTTCATGATTCTTGTATATTATTTTTTTTTTACCTTTTGCCTCTCTGACTTCAAATAGACCTTGTATCTGAAATGATCTTCTTTCCACCCCTTAACTTACAGAATGTCCAGGGTCCTTCCGGGCTCAGCGTAGGGACTTTCCTGATTCTCCTGCCATCCTCCATTCTGCTCAACTGAGAACACTCAGTCTGCAGAAACCCAGTGGACTCTCAAAAATTTTCAATGGTAGCCTTCTAAACCTGAGAAAATCAAACAACTACTAACTCTTGGGGCACAGCATTCCATTTTTGGAAAAAGTGTAGATTTGTGGAAATAGTGCTATGTCTGTAATCAGAAGGCCTGGGTGTGATCATGGGCACGCCACTCTGTTTCCTCATCTGTAAAATAACATTTACGACAATAAAAACAGCTAAATGTCTACGACACTTTATAACCTGCAAAGTGCTTGATGCATATTATCTAACCTAATTCTCACAAGCTCTGCAAGGAAACTACTGGAATTCTTCCCATTTTACAGATGGGAAAACTGAGACTATGATTTAATAAATCAGTGTTTGATGTAGGATTCAAATTCAAGTCTTCCAAGCCCAAATTTCTACTGACCATGCCAGCCCTGCCTCTTAATCCACAATATTCCTTGGCCAGTTCTGCTTATCACAATGGGGTTTTTGTTGTAGTTGCATCCAATCTCCCCATAGTTCCCAGTCACTATTCCCAGTTCTGCCCTCTGGGGGTCAAGCCAAGCCAGCCTTGGATGTTATCCCTTCACCCCATCCTTCATTAGAACTTGAACAGTAGAAATTTCAGGCAAAGGAGAACAGTGTTTTGTGTTTTTTTTTCCTTCCCTGTAATTAGAGAAGAAAATCTACTCACACAATTCCAGTCCTTTCTAAAGATTAACTATGCTTTAAGATTTCTCGCATTCGCCCCTTGTTAAACCTGTTCAAATCCGTGCTTTGCTTTCAAGATATGTCGAGGGAGCTCCGGAACACGCTTCCTTGACAAAAAAAAAAAGTTACGATTCCCGCAGTAATACCACTAATTCCTCTGGAATGGAGCTTAACGAGAGCAAAGAGAAGAAAACGAGCATTCTGCGTTGGATTTCTCATTATCATACCTAACTATTTTTGCATAATCTTGCCCCTTATTAAGTCTACCCAGATATCCACAGACCCAAAGTTTTGATGTATTCACTGCCTAAATCATCTGTCGTCTTCGTCCTTAAGGGATTAAGCACAATATTGTTCAGTAGGGTTGTAGATACTAATTAAACAGGGTATCTCTTCTCTTCAAGGCAGGCGAGGCGGGAGCTGAAGGCGTCGTACTAGCTGTCCCCTCCTCTCGTTGAGAGGGCCACGGATGCGGAGGTCCGCTGGAAGCCGGAAGGATGCCGAATACCTGTCCCACTCACGGGAAGACGCTGTTTCTCCTCATTGGCTCCAGGACCATTTAACAGATCCCACCTGGAGTCTCATCCAGGCAGAATCTGGCCAGATTCTCTGGTTCCCAAAAAGCCCAATTTGGCTTTGCAGACAGACCAGATTTCAGTTCCATTAAACAGCAAGTATCTCATTGCTGTTGGCAGCCTCCACATTCATCTATCTAACAAAATGCATCTATTTTCTCCGAGTCTGTCGATACAAGAACAGACCAGAAGCTTGTAAGCAGGATTCACTCTGGGCAATGAGGGAGAAGTCTCCTGGAGGTGAGGGGGATGATTGCGCTGCTCGGTCACTCATGGGACACTCTATACCTTTCAGTGGGCTGGCTGCAAGTTCTATGACAGTGAGCTATAGTAGGAAGCCCCTAGGGTCAGGAGTCAAGGAGACCAGCCTTCACATTCTGGCTCTGGTAGGAGAATGGGCAAGTCACTTCTCTGGGTCAAACACTGGAAAGGTCATCTACTGAGTCCAACCCACTCAAGGGAGAATCGGATAAACCGAAGCACAGAGAGGGTGACGATCAACCAGGTAGTAAATCTCCGGGATGCCCTACCTCCGAGGCAAAGTTCTGGTGGGTCCTGTCCAGATGTAAGGATCTGACTTACAGGACTGATGATGCAGTCAGGACATGACTATCAAGGCCCAGAGCCTCATTAACAGTCTCTCTCTAAAGGAAAATGTATTTTTCAGCTACAGAAGTTTTCAAAGATTATTCAAAGAACTTGCTATTTGCCTCAGTGTAAGGCGTGCACTCATATATAACAATGATAAATATAACACAACACAACACAAACATAACACATGTTTACATTTATTTACATGTTGATATATTTGTATATTATATTTGCTATTTATAGTATTTATTAAAATATACATTTAATTACATAATAATTTAGTTGTATAAATTTAATAAAACACAGTAAGGTGATATTAATATATTTGTTTATGTTATATATTTATTTTATATAAATAAAAGAAACATAATATAAATATAAATTATGTGTGACATATTTATATTGTTTATACACTGTATTATATATGTTTATGTGTATTTCTATTTTATTTATATATGTTTATATTGTTTCTATCATATATAAATAAATATAATTTATATTTATGTTATATAAAATAAATTATGTTATATATAATTATATATCATAAATTATATTATGTAAAATATATATTATGGATGTAATTTATTCATATTATATAAATAAAATCTATTTATATATTATAAAATAAATATAATGTAACATAGCACAATATATATTACATTATGATATCATAACATAATCCAAAATATATAAAGTTGCAAAATATTTAAATATTCATATTTCTACTCGACTGCCAATCGCAAGAATTATTGGTCATAATACTAGTGGCAGAAAAGATTTTAAAGATTATCTAGTCCAAGGGTCTCAACCTGGAATATACAAATTTATTACTTTTTTTAATAAACTACTCTGTTTAATAGCTACATCATCTGTAGATAGATGTAATGATTGATAGCTATCAATATGATTGGTCTCCTTTGCAGTGCTGCATATTTTGTTTTGTGCATTTAAAAGCATTATCTTGGTAGGGAGTTTATACACTTCCCTAGATAGTCAAAGGAGTCGTCATACACATCAGGTCCTTGATCTTGCCCAAATCTCTAATTTTATAAAGGATAAAAATGAGAAATGGAGAGAAGTGATAGTTCAAGTTTATGTAGAGAATACCAGGAGACGGCGCCTGAAAATAAGGGCTTTGTTGACATTTTGCCATGCGCCCAACAAGGAAACATGGACTGGTCCAGTTTTCATGGGCGTGTTGCAAAGATTCTTTCTTAGCCACCGATGTCACCTGTCTTCACGTCTGTAGCTGAAGCCTTCTCTGTACGGGACCACACCACGAGCCTCCACGGCGACAAATACCGATCCAAAGCATTGTGGATCTTCCTGATGTGCCAAAACCCTGACTCTTCCTTCCATTTGCTCAGCTGTTGGGCTGCGAATGTGTGTGCGTGTGGGTGTGTTTAATTCTGGGAAGAGACACAAAGATTTCGGTTGCAGGGAAGTCCTCCTCCCCCCGCCTAACACCCCGGCTTCACTTTTCAGACTTGCCTGGGCCAAAGTTTCCCGGGGTTTTCTGAGGATCTCGGTGTCTGACGAGTTTCTGCCCCCTCCCCCTTCCTCATCTTGCTGAAAGGCTCGTGCCCCTCCCTCCCTGCCTCCCACTAACCCTTTCCTAAGTGGGCCAGTTGGGGCAGAAGAGCAGAAGATGGGATGCTGCTTGATGAACATAACGGGGAGGGGATAGTTTTACAGGTGGGAAGTGAAACAGAAAGCCAACGGGATCACTTCTGGCTCCCCAGTTCTGTGACTTTCCCCATAGATCACAGGTCCTCATCTGTGTGTGTGTGATAGACCCTTAGGGCCTGGTGACACCCGTGAACCCCCTTCTCAGAATCAAGTTTCAACACATAAAATGAAGGAGATTCCAAATGAAACAAAGTGCCAGTGACTACGAAGCTGGACTGGCTTTCCCGTCCAAGTTCAAGGACTCTTTGAGGACTTGGGGGCTCCAAGTTAAGACTACCTGGCAGAAAGGCAATGACTCATCAAATTCAAGTAGAACCAGTTGCCTTCTAATATCCTTTCCCACTCAGTCCATCTCTGACCCAACATCATCATTATCATCAACAACGACAACAACGCTCACGCGATGCTTTAATATTTGGAACGCACTTTACAATATTATTTAGTTGATCTTCGTGACAACTTTGAAAGGGTATACCCATTTTACAGGTGAGGAAGCTGAGGAAAATATAGGTGAAGTGACTTGCCTGAGGGTCACAGAGCCAGAGCATATCTGGGCTACATTAGAACTCAGGTCTTCCTAAGTCTGGCTATGTGCTCTCTGGCACCACCTAGCGGTCAAATGTGGAGAGGGTCATTCCCTGGAGGTGGCCAACAGCACAACACATCTTGGCCAGATCAGCTAATGAGAATGTTCTGGGGCAAAGAACTGGGCTCCGTATAAGGGACCACAAGAAAGATCACGGATTTTAGCATCCTCGTCCAGATCTAGAAGGGAAGTCAGCTGCCATCTTGGCTAATACTCTCAACATACAGAGCAGGCAACTTCCAATCAAGGTGGAGAACTGTCCCAGCCAAAGAAAACACAACATCTCTAAAACATCAGTGCTTCTCCCCAACCTGGGAACTGAGGGCATCATGGCTGTGTCACAGATAGGGAAACCGAGGCCACAAGAAGGCGAGACCCATGCTAAAAGTCCCGCAGCAATTTAATACCAAAGCCCCCAGTCCAATGAGGCTCCTGGACAGACGTCCGGAGACCTCTCCCAGCCCCGAACCGCCCTGCAATCATGGTAGGGCAGGCGCTGCATGGGTTCACTGGCTAATCAGTCGTGTGTAGCATCTGCTTCTCAGCTTAGCTCTAGAGTATGGAGGGAGGATTAGAGAGAGAGGAAGAGAGGAAGGAAGGAAGGAAGGAAGGAAGGAAGGAAGGAAGAAAGGAAGGAAGGAAGGAAGGAGAGAGGAAGGAAGGAAGGAAGGAAGGAAGGAAAGAAGGAAGGAATGAAGAGAGGGAGGAAGGAAGGAAGAAAGGAAGGAAGGAAAGAGGAAAGGGAGGGAGGAAGGAAGGAGGGAGGGAGGAAGGAAGGAAGAAAGAGAGAGGGGGAGAGAGGGAGGGAGGGAGGAAATAAGGAAGGAAGGAAGAGAGGAAGGAAAGAAAGAAGGAAGGAAGGAGAAAGGGAAGTAGGGAAGGCGGAAGGAGGAAGGAAGAAAGGAAGGAAGGAGGGAGGGAAGGAAGGAAGGAAGAAAGGAAGGAAGGGAGAGAGGAAGAGAGGGAAAGAGGGAGGGAAGAAAGGAGAGAGGAAGAAAGGAAGGAAAAAGAGAGGGAGGAAGGGAGGGAGGAAGGAAGGAAGGAAAGAAGGAGAGAGGGAGGGAAGGAAGAAGGAAAAAAGAAAATATTCACATATACCAATGGGGTAAAATTTAAAGAACTGAATCATTTACATTTAGGCTGCACACACACGTTTCTTTCTTGCTAATTATTGAAGAAAATTGTTTTACAATATGGGTTCTCACTCAACACATACTCTCCACCCCCTCAATCCTGCTTCTGGGTGCTTGTGTTCAGAACACCTCCCTTAAACATTAAAGGAACGACCCTGGGAGGTCAGGAACTCCCCACGTGAGCGAGTGAGCCCAAACAGGCTAAAGAGACGTGATGGCCAAGGGGGGAGAAAAAGACGCATGCGTGACGCAAACAAGGAAAATCATTTTTCCCTGCACATGGTTTGTTGTGAAATCCTTCGATTCCAGTCAGTAAAAAAGGGAATATGTTTTGCAGGAGGTGGAGAGAAGAGCCCTGGCTCAGGGTTTTGGCAGCAGGCTGGAAACTCGGGCTGCCGAATTCTAGCACCACAAATTCCTAGGCATTCCATAAATGTTCCTTACATGAATGAATGAATGAATAAATGAATGAATAAAACAACAAACAAGTGCCTTCCTTGGGGCACAATACCAGATGCTGAAAAGTCCAACTAAAGGGGGGGCTCAAATCCCAGGTACGTTCCATAATAGGCGATTTGTGATATTGGATGTTCCTTGACTGCAAATTAGGGAGATTGAATTAGACGATCCCTTTGAGCCCTAACTTGTTGGTAGGACTGGTGATGGTGACGGCAGTGGCGGTTGTGAAGATGGTGATGGTAATCCTTGAAATCCTCAATGAAATGCTCAGGTGCTATACTTGCCACTTCCAAGCTGGGTAATCTTAAACATTATCACTGCCGTAGATCACAAAATGAGGAATTTTGACCAGATGTCCTTGAAGGTCCCTTCAAAGTATAAATCCTATGAATCTACCACTTTACATGACTGCAATGATCTGATCAAGTACAGTCAAGACTTAGCCCCAGTGCTCAGCATCCTGGCAACAGCCATCTTTGAAACGGGCTCCTGATACCCACGTGCTCACATTTTAGCGTGAAGAAGGGCCTGTGAGGACAAGGAAGTGCTCTGGGAATGATAGTTCCTATTTTCTACTCCTTCCTTGAGCCTTCCACTCCAACCCTTCCCCATGACAGTTATGAAGACTGAGGTTAGCAATCAGGGAGGACCTAACTCTGACCCACATTCAGGGGGAGAAGCTCAGACTGTCACGTCTGTCTCTGAAGAACCACCAAAGACCAGGGAGCAGTTCCCAGACATTGAGACATCAGCCATCCCCTGCTGCTCATCTCTCTCCACTGGCTCCCAAAGAACAATGGAAGCAGGGGTTTCTCTTTGGGCTCCAGTCTTCACCCTCCCTTCTGGCTAGGTATGACTACCCTCCCCCCTGTAAAGTCCTTTCCCTATTGTTAATTAGGGAAATCTTCACATCCCTATCCACTAAGTCCCTATTAGCTTGGACAGCACTGAACACAATGTCAATCAATAATCAATAAATGCTAAGTAACTCCCACGCCTTCTCTCTCCCCTTCATTAAAGGTCATGCTTGCTAGGCTTGCTTCACCAAGCAGCTTGGAATAACAAATTCTATTCATCCCCAAGCAGGGCAGGGGACCCAGATCCATCCTCATGTACCCCACTACCCCCATCTCCGAGCCACTAAAACCCTAGAGAATTACACTCTCCAAGTCAAAGCTCAAGAGCCCCACTGACAAGTCTTTCCTGGAGCAGCCAGGTCCCCTCCTGTTTCTCTCCCATTGTGCACAGATCTTTGTTTCTTAAAGGTCAGGAGGACACACCTGCTGTATTAGCAAAACATCGGCCTTCTACTGGACTCTCAGTATTTCAGAGCAGCAATGGAAGGAGTCTTGAAGGTCATCACCAAAGTGAATCAATGTGGACAAGATACTTCCTATTCCTCAGGCCCATTTCACAAGAGCTAGTCACCCAAACACAGCTTGGAGACTCCAGTGGGGGGACACCCGCTCCCTTTTCAAGAATCCCTCCACCATTGTAGTCCCCCTCTTAGGTGCAATCATCCAATTAAGCCTCCAGCCCAGAATGGTACACCAGGTGTTCTAACCAAGACCACGGAAAGTGCGACTATTATCTCCCTAGTCATGGAAGGGACATCTTCATAAAGCCCGAGATTGTTTTTCTTTGAGATTATTTTCTTTTTTTCCCTTCTCCTCCCCTATTTTAAATCTGCCTCATCATATGGAGGACTCATTGTAAGCCTCAAGTCAACAAAAAGAATTATCGACAACTTCTCAGAAGGGACACTCAGTTTAATGGGGATCGAGATACAATTTCCTCTCTGCACTGGGTACACCTGACAGTTCCCCTTTTTCTTCCATCTCCTATTCTCCACCCCTTCTCCATAACCCAATTTAGGGGAGTAGCTGGAGAGGGCCTGGCCATTGTGTGGACTGAGGCATGAAACAGGGAGGACTGTCCTGCCATACTCATTCCCAGAACCCACACAGGGTCATGTGTCTCACCCTCCACTTACAATCCCACGTCCAATTGGGAGAATTTCAGGAAGTTGCTGGATCCCAGAGTCAAGCCGACTGAGATGCCCACGTTCTGCTCTGCCGGGGCTTGGCTGGATTTGTGGCTCTCCTTGGGGATAAAGAAGACTGAGGGAAAGGCTCCCTACCAGGCACTGACCCAGGTTCTTTTCACATCCACAGTAGCTTTTACTACAAAGACTTTGCACGGCCTAGTAAACACATTCAATTTTGACTGAATCTGTTTTGGAAAATTATCATTAACTCATCATTACTGCTGATAGTTCATCCTAGCAACAAAGAGAGGAAAAAACCCACAAACAAAATTCTCCTCTGCATTTTAGCACTAATCACTTAAGCAGTAAAACTAATGGAAAATAGAAAGAAGTGAGCTCCCAGTACCAGCATTATTGCAGGAGTGAGAACATGCATATTTTAATAAGCCACCAGATAACTGTCAAATTTCTAACAACAGAATCTTAGCATCAGATCAGAACGTACACGGCCCTGCAAGCGTTCTCCCAGCTCAGATGGGGGCATGCAAGAAGCACTCACTGAGGGGGCCCGGCTCAAAGTCATCCAGTGTCAGCATCAGAAGACACTTTATAGGCTACCAAGACCAACCTGCAACATAAGCACGAAGACTCTCAACGATAGCCATCTGGCTATCTGGACTTCACTTGAATACCTCCACCAATGAGGAGCTCACTATCTACCAAAACATGTTCCAAACTGAAATAGTCCAAATTATTAAGGACTCTTTTTGCCTCTCCGTCTCTATTTGTCCATAGTCTGTCTCTATCTCTCCTTTCTACTTTCCTCTCTCTTCTCTTTCCCCTTTCTTGAACAAGAAATGTTCTCTCTCTCTCTCTCTCTCTCTCTCTCGCTCTCTCTCTCGCTCTCTCTCTCTGTCAAATACACACAAACACATACCCTCTAGTAGAGCCTCAAGCATAGAATTTGTCTTTTTTTTTCTGTGTATCACTTGTGTCTGGCCAAGGAAGTTCTGCCTAAATGTTTGCCAGGTGACCCAAGTAGCTATAGCTTGCTTTGTAAATCCAAAGGCCCCACTGAGTACTTGGAAAAGGGGCTTCTCTCTCTTCCTCATCCCCTTTGTCTTGCCAGTGCTCAGTCCAGTACACAGAAAATGCTTAACTCCACAGGACTGTCCTCAGCTTTAGCCCAGTAGAAGCCAGCCATAGGAGAGCCAGGTCCTCTACTAGGGAGAACAATGGTATGGCAAAGCAATCACTAGATGAGCAGGGGGCTGTTTATTTAAAGCAGCCCCTTTCTGGTTGAGAAGATGAACTGTAGGGGCTTGCAAAGCACTGAATTATTTACACACAAGGTCCCTAGTTTTCCATCAATGAAGTAGCTCAGACAGCCTAGACTGCTTGGCTGCCTCCATAATCGGAAAAGGATGGAGACTGGCTAATATGATCATTCCACAGCCAGCCAAAACTGCAAAAAGGAAGGCTGCCATGACCTCTCCCAGCAGCCCCAGGGGATAGAAGAGGAGAGTTAGGAACCCTTGAAGTAAAAGACTGCACCTGAGATGCTAAGGGGAAGCTTAGGCCATGGACACTGACAGTATGCTTTCCTTCGAGGCTTAGGGGTAGAATGGGCTGAACAGGAACCAGTGGGAGCAATTACAGCACCAGGAAAAGCCCTAGAGAGCTACATTCACCGTAGCAAACAACATCACCTGGAGAAGGCAGAGAAAAGGCACCATCTATTTTCTAAAGCCAATAGTTCCTCAGTTGGCCCATGTGGCCAACTTGAAGGGAGGAAATGAGTTAAATGAGTTCAAATCATTCCTAAGACATTTACTAGCTGGATAACACTGGGCAAAATTGTGGACTCATTTATTCATTTGTTGTGAAGATGCAATGAGATAGCATTCAAGAAGGGCTTTGTAAACCTTAAAGATATATTTTAAGTTGGCTGTGGCAAAACAAATCTTATCATTAAGATCACTCAGATGTGGTGATACCTCTCAAGCTGGCAAAGTAAAGGATGCATATGACCTGTCTACGAGAGGCAGCGGGGAGCAGATGGCCCCATCACTAATATTCTGCTATGGGTTGATTCAACTGTCCTGGAAAACAATTTGAAGCTATTCTAGAGGGATGTCCCAAAACTGGTACATGCTTTGACCCAAGAATTCTGCTTCTGAACATGTATGTCCACAAAGGTCAAAAAGACCCAAGGATTCTACTTCTGAACATGTACGTCCACAAAGGTCAAAAAGACCCAAGAATTCTACTTCTGAACAAGAATATCCACAGAGGTCAAAAAGACCCAAGAATTCTACTTCTGAACATGTACGTCCACAAAGGTCAAAAAGACCCAAGAATTCTATTTCTGAACATGTACATCCACAGAGGTCAAAAAGACAAAACCAAGATCCATATGTAGAAAATATCCAAGGAAATAAGGATGTCACCTCATGGTCTAAACCAACTGTAATATTTTAATAAGGTATCCAAGAAACTGGAAATATAAAGAATTCAGAGAAACTTGGCACATCTTACCAACTGCTGCAGAGGAACACCAAGTGAACAATTTAAACAATGACAATAATAGAAGTAAAACATTTCTGAAAAACATCAGAGCTCTAAATGGTGCAGTGAGTGATTCCAACTCTGTAGAAAAGAAGTTGAAGGACAGGGAAGATGGACTATAGTTGCATAATGAGACACACATTTTCATATTGCTCCTCCCCAATAGGCAACATTCTGGAGAAATAGGGGGTGTGTGTGTGTGTGTGCATGCATGAAAGAAAAAACAAAGAGAGAAAAAAGTGAAGGGGAGAGGGAAAGACAGAGACTCAGAAGGAAGGAAGGAGAGAAAGAGAGAAACAAAGAAAGGAGAGAGATTATCTTGCCCAATGCAAGTAAAGGATAAATAAACTAATGAATGAGAATTGCTAGGGGGAGAAAAATACTATCAGAATTAAAAAACATATAAAAATACTTTGAAAACATAATCCTAAAAAAAGCAAAATACTTTTGGCTCACTAGACAAATACCCTAAGGAAAATGCATGGAAAGATTTCATCTCTTGACTACATGGGATGAGATAGTAGGGAAGAGCTGCAATTTGCCGCACTAGAGGGAACGTCTACCTTCAGGAGATCACAGACTAATAACAACAACAATAACATTCATATAGTTTCTATTATGTGTCAGACACTGTGCTAAGCACTTTGCAAATATTATCTCATTTGATTCTCACAATCCTGAGGGGTAGATGTTGTTATGATCCCCATTTTACAAATGGGGAAACTGAGGCAGAGATTAAGTGATTTTCTTAGGGTCAAACAGCTAGTTAGTATGTAAGACTATGTTTGAATTCCAGCCTTCCTGATTCCAGATCGAGATTTCACACCTCCACAGATATGCTTTGAATTTTCCTTTAGAATAGATGCCCTGGAAGAGAAGCTCCCTAGTACAGGAGGTGGGCTGCACTCATTGCTACTTCTCAGAAACTATGATTAGAGGTCCCTGGAGGGGCAATATAATGGACAGAGCAGTGAAGTTGGAATCAGGAAGATCTGCATTTAAATCCTGGGCTGATCAAGGAAAATACTTAATCTTTACTTCCCAGAATTGTTGAGAGGATAAAATACAAAATTGTCAAGTCATTTGTAAACCTTAAAGCACTACGCAAATGCTCACTTTATTATTGTTGTCACATAAGTGGTCTTATTATTATATACAAGTAATTATTATCTGGAACAGAACACCCCCAAAGTCCAGACCTCTCCACAGCTACCCAGTACGGATTGATGTTCCAACCTCGGCGAGCAATTATGTTTTTCTTACAACTACACTGAAATGAAAAGCACCAACCGAGTCCAAAAAGTGTCATTTGTCAGCAGCTCCACGTTGTTAGAGATCAGAAGGTTTTCGGATGAAAGGCATCTCGTAAATCCAGGACGGATTACAGTTATCTATTAATGTAGCATGTTCATTTGACACATCTGGATTCAGCACTCTCGAAATGACAATTTGTCCCAGAATAAACATGACTTTTCAAACACCCGGTGCAGACACTATAGGTGAAAGCCAGACAAAGGTGTGAGAGGAGCTGAATCCGTCACATTTATTTGCTGTTCAATCGTGGGCAAGTCCGTGTATTGTTCCAAGCCTCGGTTTCTCTATCGGTAAAACAGATGTTCTAGTAACAATGACACACTACAGATTGTTGGAAGGTGAGTGTTTTGCAGGAGGAAAATTGATAGACAGAGGAAGCTGGGTTATATCTCCTCTACCCAGGGTCAGTAACCCAGTCCTGATGTGGGTTAAAAGCCCACTAGCATCATAAATTCTGCACACAAGCACCTCACCCCGATTGGGCAACTCAACCAAAGGGATGACGATTGGCCAGCCATGGACACTTCCTTTGCTATTAATGATGTCCGTCTTAGCCCCAGCAGGTGAGCACACCTCTTTTTTTCTCAAATGACCTTTCACCTGGCCCAGAGGCTTCATCACATCTGGCTCCTAGGAACCTTTTCCCTACACACCAGCATCGCTTATCCCAAATTTGCTTTTTGTCAGCCCAGATCAGGACTAGATTTCTTCGACAAGCATCACAGAATATTTCTACCTTCTTCAATTTCTGCAAAAGGTCAATGCCGGGAGCAGGGGCAGCAGGAGGTTTTTAGAGCTTGTGCTTGCTCATATCCAAAAAATCAGCTTTTGGGAGCAATGGAAGAGGGCTTGTTATCAAATGGGGTTAACCTCTGTCTATTCCAAAGGGCTATTTTTTCTTGCTTAAAACGTTTGCCATTTGCTGATTTTTCACCAACATTTAGTGGTTTAGTAACCACCTGGAGGGTGGAGATAGACTCGCCTCATGCTCTGAGATGCCAGGTGATTTTCCCCCTTACCTTATCAAAGCCCCAGGAATCAACACTCTTATCTTCCTAGATTCTGCTATCTAACTAATCTGAACAGATCTGCATGACTAGAAAGTCTCAGTGATTTTCCAGCACACACGTTTAATTTAGAGTAAGACTATAAGAGCTGCAATCAGCACCCAGAGTGTGGGGGGGAGATTGGGGGAGAAGACTGGTGGCAGGCAGTGGGGGAAGCTCAGATTCCTGTCACACTGGAAGTCACTGGAATATCGCATTCTTCACCAAGAGAAAGAAAGAAAAGCCTTTGGTTCTCAATGTTTTTTTGTACCAAACACCCCTGCTGTGGTCTTGTGAAGCCAGTAGAGCCCTGCTTAGGATATGTCTGTTTTCAACTCCTCACTAAAGGAAATACTATAATTCGGTTATAGTTTACATAAAGAGGTCATTTTTCACCATTCAAGTTCATGATTCTCCTGAAATGCATCCAGAGATCCCCTTTCTGGCCCATGGGTCCCAGCTTAATAGCCCCTGCCTGAAAATGACTCCACATTATCCCATCATATATTCCCCATTAAAAAATAAAACCCAAATCACTCCCATGTCTCTCTGCGCCTGTATCTATTATGACTAGCAAGCCTGTAAGGAAGGCCCAGTTACTATCCCCATTTTACAGATGGAGAAACAGAGCAAGAAAGATTAATTGATTTGCCAGAGGTCACCAAACTAATTAAGGGTCCCAGCAAGGGAAAACTCAGGTCTGCCTTCTTCCATACCTGGCACCATTCCCACTATGACACCTACCAATGAATTCCAGAAAGTTTTCATTTTCCAAAGGCATCATATTTTTGTAGTGCCCATAGCCCTCCCATGGCACCTTAGCTGAGGGCTTTCTTGCCCATAAGTGACCCTGAGGCACACAGAGGCCCTGGTCACCGGGAACAAGCTCTGAGATATAGAGCCTACGACCTGTAGTGCATCATAAGGGATGACTCCCATTGTCCCAAGACCAACTCAGTGGGAAAAGGTAGTAAAGCTTTTTATCTCCAACAATGTTGTTACTCTGATTTTTCTTTGTTGCCTTTTCTTTTTTGTTAACTTGCAGCACCTCCAGAGGCCCACCGACTCAGACATGGGTGGCTCATGAGACACTATTCCCCTAAACCCAAATGACAATGTCTGAAGGCCGAGGAGAAGGGGAGGTGAGCTGACAAAATCTCACCATCACCAAATAGGTAATATTTCTGAGACTGTTTCTCAAGCAACTTGTGGACAAATTCAAGTTCAATTCGATGACAGATGTCCTTCTGTCTCCTTTTTCGACATTCATAAATGGAAGGCAATGGATGAGATTTACAGGAAAGAGGGAAAAGGCCAGCATTCTTGTGCCAAGAAGAAAAAACCTAAACTCAAACTCTAATCCAGCTGTTTTTCCTTTTTTACATCCTGAACTTTGGGAGTTTGGTGAATGAAGCCCAGGAACTACTTAGAATCATGTTTATAAATATATAAAATAAATATGATTACAATGAACATCAACTGTATTAAAATACAGTCATCTATCTATATTACATACAGATCTATCTCTTTGTAAATCTCTAATACATAAATATATATGTATTGCTATAATAGTAATCATAACTACCTCTAAACTAGCTGATTAATGTCAAATAAATAAATAAAAACCTTCTCAAAACTCGTAAAGCAATGATCACAGAAGATAAAATGGATAACTGTGATGCATCAAATTTTAAAAGATTCTGCAAAAGCAAAATCAATGCAACTAACATTATGAAGGAAGCAGGTAATTGGAGGTAGTAGACTGTTGTAGCAAGTTTCTCTGATAAAGGTCCCCTTTCCAGAATATATAAGAAATAGATTCCAATGTATGAAAATAAAATTCATTCTGCAACTAATTGGTCAAAGGATGTGAACAGGCATTTTTTTCTAAGGATTCCAAGTTACCGGAAATCACATGAAAAAAATTCTCCAAGTCACTACTATTTAAAGAAATGCAAATTAAGCAATTCTGAGAATCACCCTCACTGCCCTTAAATTGGAAAAGCTGACTAAAAGGAGAACAGCAAATATTGGAGGGACTGTGAGAAAACAGGCATTCTAATGCAACACCGGTTGAGACATTCAAGAAAGTAATTTGGAACTATGCCCCTACGGTTCCTAAACTGTATGCTGCTTGACTCAGCAGTGTCACTAATAGGTCTATATTTCAAAGAGATCAAAGAAAGAAGAAAAGACCCTTTATGATACCAAAATAGTATCTATAGTAGCTTTTTTAGTAGGGACAAAAATCTGGTACCCAAGATATTGTTTATAAATTGGGGAAATGGCTAAACAAAATATGGTATATGAATGGAATGAATCCCAATCCATCATAATAAATGATGAAGAAAAATGATGAAGAAAGCACAGAGTCTTGTTTGAATTGATGCAGACTGAAGTGAGCATAACGAGAGGGAAAATTTTATATTATATCAATATAAACTCAAACAACTTGCTGGAGTTTAAGAACTCTGATCAGGACGATGACCAGCCTTGATTCCAAAAGCTCAAGGAGAAAATATGTCACCCACATCCTGACAAAGAGATCATGAAATAAAGTGCAAAAGGAGATATACATTTCTGGACAATGATAATGTGGGAAGTTACTGTGCTTGACTATTTATATTTTCACATTATTTTCTTCTCTTTTCTTTTATTATAAAAGGGACAAGCTGAGGGGCTGAGGCATGGAACTAGGGGTAAGGAGAAGATTGCACAAATAAATAAAAAGATAAAAAGGTTTATTGATGCATTTTTTCAATGCCCAGAAGAGAATGCAAGAAAGACCAGACTGTTTTGAAAGTTCCATGTTGAATTCATTATATAGTTTAAAAAAAAATCAACTCTACACAATAAAGATTTTAATTATCAAATCCAACCTTCTGTCCTAGAATGTTTTTTGAAATGTTCTTGGTGTTTGCTGTTTGTTAAGTTCAAGGGAAAAAAAGATAAAAAATGGGAGTAGAATAAAAAATATGATCCTTTCTCTCCCCTATTCAGAATAGGAACAATATGGTAGTCAGAATGTCGTAGGGCCCTTCCAGCATCTCTAGAGAATCCTTTCACATGATGTCAATGCAGAGAAGGACTTCAGAGTAATCCAACTTATTCATTTTACAAAGGAAGAACCTGAAGCAGGGAGCATGGTGACACAGCCAACATCACATAACTAAAAAGTGTCAGCGATGAGACTGGATCACAAGGCTTCAGATGGCAAGTTTTCTTTCTCTCACATCATGTCAACTCTAAGATGCTGAGTCCACAGGAAGGATGAGCCTACAAGCTTTAGTTGAAACCTTTCCTGAAAGGTCCCTGCCTATGTCTTATACGTAATGACTGGAAATTGGCTCTAGGTTGAGATCCACAACAGATTTTTTTTCAAGTTATTAAGATCTCAAAGTAACAGACAGAATTCAGCCCTTGTCATTGTCATGATTTCTGGGGGGAAAATACATACACACACACACATATATCTTTTAGAATGTAAAACCATTACAATTACAAATAAAGATTGCTACATTTATTATCATTGTATCTCTATTTCTTTCAGTATATATTTAAATTTTGATTTAACTATTTCTATAAGAATTTATTTTATTTCCCTCTCACTTCCTCCATTGAAAATGTTTAAGAAAAAAAAAATCCTCATAATGAATATGCATAGTCCAGCAAAACAATTGAGCATATCAACCATGTGTGAACCCTGCATGTCCCTAGCACCTAGCACAGAATCAAGCACACAGCAAATGTTTATTAGCTTGTTGTAACAACTACAAGCAGAGTAACAAAGAAAATAAAGAATTTTCCACAAAGATATCATAAATAATAAGAAGTGAAGATATAAAAAGTGAAATAAAATCCCTTTTAAAAAGGAATTAGAAGAAGAATAAACAATAAGCACCCAACTCCCTGAAAACTATTCTAGACACAACAGAAATCAATGATTCCATAGGACAAAGAGAAATATTAAAACAATACAAAAAATTGAAAAATTAGATCAAAATATAAAGTATCTGGTATCAAAGCAATGTATCTGAAAAACAGGTCAAGAAGAAAATTCAGAGTCCCTAAAAACCATTACTTTAAAAAAAAAAGGGCTAGACACTCTATTTCAAGAAATCATAAATAAAAATTTCCCAGACCAGAAGACAAATTGACTATAGTAATACAGTAATCATCTTCTGAAAAGAAGCCTAAAAGAAAAAATGTCCTAGGAATATTGTACTCAAAATCCAGAATTGTCATACCAGAGAAAATATATTGCCAAGCATTCAAAAAGAAACAGTTAAAGCACAGTCAGAAAAGAAGAATTGAGTAGGAACTTTGAAATAGAACCATAAAAGACAAGAAAAACCTAGGAAGGCAAATTTCTTTAAGAATTTAAAGAATTAAATTCTTTAAACAAAAAGGCACTATAGGATGATATAGTGCTAACATTCTAAAAAGGGAAGAAGAAATAGGTGTTTCTTCTAAACCTTAATGTTTTTCAAAGGGTATTAAGGGAATTATGCACACACACACACACACACACACATTTACATACATTGTGCTTTATAAATATAATGGATTAATATTATTCCATAATAAACAAAGAGATGGCTGAAGAAAGAATACTGGATTACATGAACTGAAATAAGAGACAAGTGAAAAGAACCAAGAGAACATGCCATTCAAAGATAACAGCATCATAAGGAAAAGCATCTTTGAAAGTCTTAAACTCCCTGATTTGTGCAATAAGCAGCCAAGTTTTTAGGACTTCTTAAAATGCATTCACTCTTGACCCCTTTTCACCCAAGAATTTTCTTTTTACAGTACACCAGGTATAGAGGTATATAAAAGAGATATACAAATCAAACATTTACTGATAATGAATCCTAATTTTGTGACATTCACATTCAGTTACATGACCCCATAAGGGGTCACAATCAAAAGTTTAAGAAACTTTGCTCTACTGGACTTTTGATGAAACATATTTCCTGTCTCCTGTCAGGAAGGTGATGGGGCCAAAAGTGACATAGAGATCTGGACATGGTCTCTATGTGACTTTGTTTTTCTCAACAGTGGGTGTTTTTTACAAGTAGTTTTTATTTTAATTTAGTTTTGAATGTTTTTCCTTCTTTCAATTTTTAAAGGGAATCAGGAAGACTGGAGGATAGCAATTTTGGTGCTGTTAGGTCATGCGTAACTCTCCATGACCCCATTCAGAACTTTCTTGGCAAAGGTGCTGGAATGGTTTGCTATTTACTTCTCCAGCTTATTTTACAGATGAAGAAACTGAAGCAAACAAGGTTAAGTGACTTGCCCAGGATCACATAGTTTCTGTTTGAATCTGGATTTGAACTCAGGACCCAGTAGTCTATATAATGAAGCATATTAAAGTCTCCCCAAAAGGGCTTTTGATTTTTTTTTAAATATATAAAAGGGAGGAAATTCAGAATGAACCAGAGAAGTTTACAAAATAAGATATGGAATGCATATATTATATATATGCAGATGCATATAATATTGTATATATAAAACATAAAACATTAAGTATGGCATACATAATGCCTGTGACTGTGTATATTAAAAATTGGTGGAAGGAATGAAATAGAGATTCAATTTCCTTTGCAGTCATCTCTCTGTTCTGCTAGGTATATGACAGTACTTTGCAGAGGTGGGAGGTGAGAGGTTTATGTTCAGAATTAAAAAAATAAAAATAAAAATAAAAGTTATGTCTGACCACAAAAATCCCTCTCTCCTCCCCAATGCACACCAGTGTCTCCTAGCATAATTTAGGATCACATATAAATGTTCCTGTATAACATCTCAAAATCCCCCAACACTCACCCTTCCATCTTCTTAATCATTTTTCTTTTTTGCAAAAAGGAAGCTTTATTTAGGGAAAAAGTTACAAACAAAATGAAAAGATGTAATAGGAATGGTAAGTATTAAAGAGTTTGGCGAGCATATAATTAGACTAATCAGTTAGCCAAAGTAAGGAGAATGGTGCCATTAAAGTGAAGGTACTATGAGAAAGAGAGAAAGAGAATACCTTATAGTGGGCTTCATCCTGAATAGAATTTAGTTTTCTTAATCTTCATCATTACTTCCTTCATCAAACTCTACAAAATCCCACTCTACTGATCCACTGGCTATTTCACACACATGACATTCCTTATTCCATCTTGATGCCTTTGCACTTTGTCCCCCATGTTGGGAATGGCTTATTCTTTACCTCCACCTCCCAAATACTCCAAGTTTTCTTCAGGACTGAGTCCAAAAACGTTTCTACATACTGGGCCTCCTGCACCAGTCACCTCCCCTTGAGTTTCTTCTCTGAGCTCACTTTTCACTTCTACTATATATACATTGTATGTCCCTAGTTATTTGCCTGTGGTCTCCCAGGTGAATTACACCCTCACTGAGAATTTGGAGTATTTCATATTTTTTTTTTGTTTGTTTGTTTTTAATCCTCAGTATTTAGGCCCATGCCTGACAGAGAAAGCACTAACAAATGTTTCTGGATTTAATGATCTATAAAATTATATTTAAAAAAAAACACAACTTCCCAATGATGAAACCCGTTGACTTCCACTGCCACCAATTTCCAGAATACCTCTTTACTTATTCTTCAAAGTTTAAGTGTGATAGCCTCTTCTTCAGCAAAACTGAAGCCCCTCTACCACTCTCTTATTGTACTCTCCCCTTGCCATCCTGTTCAGTAATGAACTTACCCAACACACCTCCCATACTATTGCCTCTACTTCTCTTCCAAAGTATATGGAACTATATATGCCTGATGACAAAATTCTGATTTTGTTAATATACAAGGAGTTGAGAAACTTTTAACAGCTCCAGAAGACAGATAAAACAAAGTTCCATCCTCTCGGAAGAGAGGTAGAAGTCTACAGGGGAACAATGTTGTCCAGTACAATCACAATAAAATGTGTTAACTATGTAAATAGAAATACTTTTGCTAATTTTTTGTTTGTTATGTTGAAAGGGAGGGAAGAGGGAGATATTTCCAAAAATCAAATAATATAAAAACAAAAGTCATCAGTATATGTATGTGTGTAGTTTTATTAAATGTAACCGGATTTATTCCATTTTTTTTTTACGCGGGAAAACTACAGGATTAAGGACAATATGGGGAGCGGAGGGGAAATCTTGCCTATATATTACCAGAAAAGAATATACTAATTTACCAAGAAAATTATCTGGATGAACCTGAAATTTTGCTCCTTTGGAAAATTGTTGTTGTTGTACCTCCCCTCCTCCCCCGCCTTTGGTTGGTTACTTGGTTCTAGCTTTTGTTGAATGGGGAATAGGAAGAGGGGATCAAACCCAATAATCCCCAATACTCTCTTGTCCCAACAAAAGATATATTATATATATATAAAATGCATATAATTATAATATATGATAGAATATGTTTATATATAAACATATGTAAATAAAATTGGAAACATATATTTAATAATTTATTATTGTATTATATATATTCAATATATACAGACACATATATATGACAATCCATATAGAAATACAGAAATGTGATGGGAGAGAGAAAAATGACTATTTGGTTCAGAAATAACATTTGTGAAGTTAAATTATGTCCTTGCTTCCCTGCCTGGTTTAAATGATGTGTCCGAGCACAGGAAGGCTCAGTCAGACTTCACCTATCCCAGCCCCTCCAAGTGACCCTCTGGAAATCCTTTGCTATTTTTCGAAGCTACCTTTCACTCTTTTCTGATTCCTAGAGGGAACTCCACTGACTAAAGAGCTAGGCAGCTCCCCGGCACCACCATCTGCCCAGGGATTCAGAGACTCCAAGACAATATTGTGGCTTCTTTGTCAAGGAATCGGTGGAAAATATTTGTAGGAAATCTGAGCTGAAGTACAATCAGCAAAACACAGGCCGGTTCTCTGCCACTGGAGCCCATCGCTATCCAGACCCATTTACTCGTTAATTAGGGCCCAGGATTTTAGCTGCGTGAGGCTCTCCACTGCCCCCAACACTACCGCCAAAGCCCCATACTTTAACTGTTTTCCAAGAATCCGTCAAGTCTGAATGGGGGATTTCTTTTGAGCAGTGACAGGGACATTTCCTTCACCGAAAAGGTCAAGATATGCAGTAAGCAGCATCTCGGAGCATCTCGAGCTGGGAGCCAAATAGGATCAGTTAGCACAGAAGGCACCCCTCCTGCCGGCCTCTCCAAGGAGCAGACCATCGCCTATTTTCAAATCCTCTGCTTACATCTGACAACGTCTTCATCATTTCTTAAACATTTCTATTTTCCACTGAGTCTTTGGAGGGCTCCGTTCAAACCGTTTTGTACCGAGATCAGACAAGCATGGGACTGCAATTACAGATCACAATGCTCGGTGCTGAATTCACATCTCTATTCATCTCTTAGAAACCCAGAAAGACAGATTGGCCACAGGGGGACAGATTAGCCACAGGATGACCTGTATTTCCCCACAAAAGGCTAAGTGTGGAAAAATAGCACCCTGTGTCACCCGTTCTTCAGAGCCTGAAAAAAAAAATCCTTCATGAAAATCACCCTCTGAGCAGCCCTTTCCCACTCCGTGCCGAACAAGTCCCGATTGTTCTCCACTCTCCCAGATCACACACCAAAATGTGTGGCCACAGCACAGTTGGCTTGATTTTATAATCTGTCACCAAATAACTTTGTCCATGTCTGTCCAAACCGGAAACTGGGATGAGAGGGGAGAAGGGGAGGAGGAACCAAAAAAGATGCCGGAGCAGCCTGTGGTGGTTACAAAGGCTGCGTCCAATCACTTCAGCCCAGGAATCCCTAGCTTGCCCATCTAAGAAGCAGCTCCTTTCTCCTGCCACTGTGAGCTCCTTGCACTGGGGAAACATGGCCCTCTCTCCGGGCTTGATCTTCCTGCAGATTCCATAGAAGGGGGCGAACTGCTCGTGCCATTCTCAGGCTATTCAGTGGTTTGTAACAAGTCACTTGGAATTATTAAGTCCCCAACTCTCCCAGCAGGGCTCCCCACTGTAGGCTCTAGCTTCCGCTAGCTGCTGCTTCCAGGGGAAAAACAAAACTCAAAAACACGGAAGGCTCCGGAAGCATGGTTGCCACCAGAATGATTCCCTCACAGCCATTTCAAGGCAGGCATTCTGTCTCCTGACAAGGGTTACTGAACGTCTGCTCTGGTCCTAACAGCCCCAAAGGCTGGCTAAATAAAACGATCCAAAGCATCACCTGGCACCCGGAACATCTGCGTGTTGGCTAACCGCAGGGCGAACTAGAGCTACCTTCCCGTCCCTTTTTTCCTGGGCCTCCCAGGGCTTAACTGTATCTTAAGTAGGCAAAAGAAAAGCCCTCCACAGTCCACGAAAGACAAAGACAACAGCCCTCCCTCCGGTGGCCTGCCGTTCTCAAAAAAAAGAGGCTAACTTTGCAGTCTGTGCCCTTTACAGACAGAACTACTGGGAAGAGAAATTACAGAGGACCTGGGTGGGCAAAAGGAGGAGGGGGATGTTGGCAGTACGCAGAAAGGCAGGCCTATGTTGAGTGTCTCCCTTGTCTAGAAAAAGTGTGACCGGTACTCGTCGGCCCCATCCCTTTTAAGTCTGAACAGCTGAACTAACCAAGGGGAAGGTGACCCTCTCCTGCCGGTAACCCCGATTAAAAAGTACTTCCTTCCCACTGGAATGACCACCACCACCATTTCAGGTAATAACAGATGCTCCACCTACTCCGTCCCTTGTGAAATATCCGGAAAATAAACCAGGTGAGGATCGGCCCTCACGGATTGGACTTTGGGGTAGGGAGTGAGCAAAGTCCCAGAAAGCCCTGCAGCTCCTCCACCCCTTCCCGCAAACACACTTTCTCTCCTTTCCGCTGGAGGGTTCCCTTTTGTTTTCACTCTTCTACCCAACCTCTAAATACAAATCATAAAAATGAAAGTGACCAAATCCTGCCTCCCTTCCACCCGAGGGCACCGGGAACCCTTCCTAATAAGGGCCACACCTTTGCTGCTTCTACAAGCCAACTCCCCACAGCCTGCCAAGTCATTAGGCAGAACAGCTAAATATTGCAGATTCACTTTTTTTTTTTTTTTAACCTGAAGTTAATGAGAATCTGCGAGATATTCTTCCTCAGAATCAATCTGGACGCTGAAATCTTTAATGCAAACAAACCACTTTCCATCTCCCGGAGGTAGGGCCAGGACTTTAACTCAAAGCACTCCTTGGGTGTTGAGGGAAAGTGGACTTTATCTTGGGGAGTCCAGGACTCCTCCGGCCGCCTGGAGAAGTCTACGTTCCCCGTTTTAGAATCCTATTTCTTTTTCTTTTCTTTTTTTGTTCTTTTCTTTTTAATGCACACAAACCAAAATCCAAAAGCGTGCATATGGAAACAAATATATTGAAATGTCGTCAGTATAATTAAAAAAAAAAAGTTTCCGGACCTCAGCCAGGTTAAAGGCTTAGCTACGGAAAATCGTGATACCCCAGACAGACACTCCTAAACCGCTGAGGAAGGAGGGCCATCAAGGGCTTTAGATGTCCAAGCGAACGTCTAATGAAATGCCCCTGAGTAGTAAGACGGCAAACTTTGATCTGGTTCCCAAGAAGTTTCTGGGTGTCTGTCTGTCTGTCCTAACTTCGTGGTGCCATGAAAGCTGCTTTACTTATGGGATCCTATACTCTGGCCCTACACAAACACTGGGAGAAATAAGCTTTTTTAAGACGCTCGGGCTTCTCTTAGGAGAAACAGCCTCGTCCAGCAAAGAGCCCCGGCATTCGCAGGAGCTAGTCAAGCCAATACTTTTAAAATGAAGGAAGCGTCGACCGAGTTGGATCGGAGCTGCCCCGGCTGTTATTAAGTCCAGGGCGAGTGTGAGTAGTTTGTGGGGTGACAAGGAAGGAATGAAGGGAGGGGGTTTACCGAAAGTGAGCAGGGCACGGGGCTGCGCCGCTCGCAGCCTGAGAAGCCTGGAAGGCCATTCCCCTGCCCTGGCTCAGCCCGGGGACTTGGCCCCTCCACGTGGACTTTCCTGCCACCAGCCCAGTCCTGGGTAAATGAGCCCGGCCGGGGAGACGAGAGGAGGGTGCTTAGAGGCCCGGCCCACCCAAAACTTGGGCGGGTTTGCCGGCGTAGTTAGAAGGGGACGAGGGCACTGGGGCCGGGGAGCTGGGGCCCTGCGCGGGCCGGACTGCCCTCCGCCCGCTCTGACAGAGGCCACCCTGCCCTTTGCATAGAACTGGAGTGCCATCTATTGAGAACTCGCTGAATAGAAGAGGGGTGGGGGGGAGAGGGCACCGGCGGATCGGCGCTGGTTCTTGGAGCCGAAAGAAAAAGGAAAGAAGGCGAGCGAGGGAGCCCCGGGAGCCGCGGGAACCTGAGGCTGGGCGCCCCGTGCTGCTCCTCGGGGGGTCAGGGGGCCCAGGCGTGGGGTGTCCTGCGTGGGACACTCATTTCCAGACACGCGGGGGTGGGAGGGGAACAGAGGTTCTGCTTGGGAGGATGGAGGCTGGAGGAGGGGATCGAGCCGAACCCCCCTCCCCAGGGCTGCGCCCCCCCCCAGCCCCCCGGGGGCCCCGGGGCTCACCTTCCCGGCGCAGGTGCGCGTGGAGCGCCGAGAGCAGCAGGCAGCAGAGTGCCGTCCCGGCCAGCGCCCAGAGCGCCCGGGGCAGCTGCATCGCGGGGGCCGCCCGGGCTCCGCATCCGCGCCTCCAGCCCGCCCGCCGCCGGGGCTCCGACCGAACGACCGCCCGGCAGCCCGCCTGCCCGCCCGCCCGTCGGTCCGTCGGTCCGTCCGCGGCTCCCGCTCCCGCTCCGGCTCCGGCTCTGCCTCCAGCCCCGCCGCGCGCGCACACACACACTCACACACACATACACACACTCTCACACACTCACACACACACAGTCACAAGCATACACACACATACACGCATACACATACACACGCACACTCACACACACTCACACACACACCACTGGAGGGAAGAGTCCGGGCTAGATCCGGCGGCGGCGGCTGTTCCTATGCCTCCTCCTCCTCTTCCTCGTCTTCTTTTGGGAGGGGGGAGAGGGGAGCTGGAGGGGGAGGGGCGACTAGCGCCGACTCCGGGGCTGCGGCTGCGGCAGGGGCGGCGTGGGCAGCGGCTCAGGCAGCGGCAGAGGCTGGGGCAGCCTGGGGCTAGCGGCCCCAGGAGAGGAGGAGGAAGAAGAGGAGGAGGATGGGGGGGGCCGGGGCTCCATGAATCAGCCTTCCCCGCCCCCCGCCCCCGGAGCCGGGCCGCCCGGGGCGGGGGCGGGGGGCCGGATTGCGCAGTAGCTCTCCCCCCGCCCCAGGCCTCCGCTCTGGCCCCCTCCTCCTCTTCCTCCTCCACCTCCCGCCAATGCCGCTGCCGGGACTGCTTGGCCTGGCCCCCGCCTCCTCCTCCTCCTCCTCCTCTTCCTCCTCCTCCTTCTCTTCCTCCTCCTCCTCCTCCTCCTCCTCTTTTTTCTTCTTCTTTCTCCTCCTCCTCCTCCTCCTTCTCCTCTCCCTTCTTCTCCTCCTCCTGGCCGCGGACTCCGCTGATGCTGCTGCCGATGTTACTGCCGCCTATGCTGCCGGTCGGGGGACGCGGGCTCCGGCTGGAGCGGGAGCGGGAGCTGGGTTTGCACCTAAGGCCCGCGCAGGAACCGAGGCGGGGGCTGCAAGCCCTATGCGGGTTTAACTTCTCGCGGGGCCAAGAGCCCCCCTCCCTCAACACACACAGTCCCTAACCCCCTCCCCCAAGAGCCCGCTCCCCCAGAGTCCGACAAAGCGCCAGGCACTGGGAGGCGGAGGCGCCCCACAGGTGCAGGGGGCTGGGCTGCAGGAGTGGGGGCGGCCGCGAGTCCCGGGGCGGCCCACCCTCTCTAGTTATTTATTTATTTATTTTAGCGGGGGGGAGGGGAGAGGGAAGGGGACGAGGAAGAGGGGGAAGGAAGGAGAAACCCAAGGGAAGAGAAGGGGCGGCGGGGGTGGGGGGGAGAGCGAGGAGAAGGAGGAGGGGAAGAGTAGAGGAGGAGACGGGGAGGAGGAAAAGAGGGATGGGGACAGGGAGGAGGGGAAAGGAACGAGCAAGAGCGGGAGGGAGAAGGAGAGGGAGGGGGACTGGGAGAGGGAGAGGGAGGAGCATTAGACGCAGGGGGAGGAAAGGGGCTGCAGGTTGCAGGGCGCTGGGAGGCCGGGGGGCGGCAGTACAGGTGCGAGTTCCTCGGGCCTCCGGGTCCCCTTGATCCCTCCATTCCTCCATCCCTCCCTCTCTCCCTCTCTCTCATCTTCCTTCCTCTCTTCATCTCTTCGCCACCACCTCTGAGAAGGCCGTCAGGCTTGGCTCTGTCAGACCGCCCTCCCCCGCCAGCCAGGTTTCGTCTGCACCGCATTCGGGCAGCAAAGAGTGCCCGGAGGCGGCCCGAGACAGCGAGGCCCCGCAGGCCGCCCTCCTGGGCCGGGAAGGGGGGGTGGGGGGCGCTCGTTGCCCTGGTGAGCCCCCTTCCCTGCCAACTGTTGCCCCCGAAACCAAAAGGTTTCAGGTTTCGAAGCCGCTCAAAGGCCGGGCACCGCGCCCAGCGTTCGGACGGAGCCGTTTGTTTGCCCCCAAAGCCGGGGTTGGGGGCGGGAAAAAACCCCCACACCCCGAGGCCTGAGTCCTGAGCATGCCCAGTTCCCTAGGAAAAACCAGGGGAGAATTTCCCGAGAGCGGGATGGCAGCGGGGCACGATCCCAAGGCTGGGCACGATCTCGGTGCGGGGGCTGGGGGCTGGTACAAGGGTCAGAGCAACAAGTACCGCCACACCGTGGTCCGAAAAGGAGAAAGGAGTCGCCCACCTCCGGGTCGCCGGATCCAGCTACCTCTGAGCCCCCAGGTTTGGGACGCCTGGGGACACGATGAGGGTATTACGCACGGGCCAGTGGGAGAGCCCTGGCCTTCGTTAGGAAGGACTCCCAAGCCCTAAGGAGCTCCAAATGACCTTGGAATGCATCTGTGAGGGTGTCTCCAGAGGCACCTAGGTCAGTAAGGCCAGTCCCCCTGCCCTTTATCACATATGAAGGCAAACAAGAGGGAGGGGAGGTATGCACCTTTTCCAAGGTCATATGAAAGACCATCCAGGACTTGAACCGTTCCTGTCTGCCTCCTGATCCGATGCCCCTCCATCCCGTCATTAGCCCCCTCCCCTTTGGTACAGGTTAGGTGGTAGCCTGGGAATGAAAGGGGCGGTCACTTTACAAGACAGGATTAAGGCCCCCATATTTCAAACACTATTCCTTGCATCAGGGGCATTCCCCTGCCCCACTCACCCACCCAAGGAGCTTACAGATTGGCCCACTGATATCAAAAACCTAATCATTTCAAGCTCTCTCCCAGTCAGAAGGCCCCTGAGGCCAGTCCCTACCTGAGCAGGCATCCTTTTAGAATATCCCCAACTAGTGGTCATCCATCCTGTTTTCACTTGGTGAAAGCCAGCGATGAGGAACTCACAGTTAATTTAGCAATAATCTGGCCCCAATTTATATGTCTATGGGTAAGGAAATGATACCCCAAGAAGGGAAAGATGGGTCTCAAGGTCACCAGTAAATGTCCAAGCTTGGGCAAGGACAGCCAAGGTTTCCTAATAGGCATTCTATTTGACTCTATCCAGTCACCTCCACAGTGACTCACCAGTTTGGAGAGAAAGCAGCATCCGGGCTTTCTCAGAACACCTGGCAGCCTTAGAAGTCTAAGCACCTCTCCCTCCTGAAGAGGCACTGGAAAAATATAACCAGACCCAGAGGCATGGCTTTGAAGCCTGACTCTACCCTTTGCTAGCTGGGTGACCTTGGATGAATTAATCCCTCCCAACTTGTAAACCAGAGACAATAAGACTTGTACTAGGGGGAGGCAGGGAAGTGATTTAAAGCTCTGTATAAGCTTTAAAGTTCTATAATAATGGAACTTCATATCCAACTGCTACTAGTAGCTGAAATTCTGTTAAATGACTCCGCTCTCCCCTCCCTGCTACTTCAGGGAAAGGGTCACAACATGATCTCTTAACACTTAAGTGCTAGTTCCACAGATTGTCACTGAGACACTAACCTTTTCCCACTCTGAGACTCAGTGTTTTTCATCTGTTCAAAGGGGAAAGGGTGTTTTAGCTAGACAATGTTTGGGAGAGGAGGGAAGGAACAAGTATTATAAGTATATATGCTTTACAAATGTCTCATTTAATCATAGCAACTAGGTGGAAGGGGGGAAAGGTATTAAGGAGACTGAAGCAGTCAAAATTATGTGCCTCAGCAGGGTCACACAGCTAGTGTCTGAGGCTTTGTTTGAACTTAGTGCTTCCTGATTCCAGTACTCTAGCCACTGGCTTGGGCAGTGACATTGTAATTCCTTTGGGAATCAGTGGGAATGGGTATTGAGTGTCTTCCAACTCTGGATTCAGTAAAAATTCCCACCTCCACTAGAACAACTCAAAAAAGTCCTTTCAACTTTGCTCAAATAATTCATGGAAGAAATTCATTTTTGTCCTCAGACAGGATAAGGATAATAACTGGGACTATGATTTTATTGGGAAGGGTGAATAACCTTCTGGTGCAACTTTTCTACTTTTTCTATTCCATAGGATTTATCAGTACAAGAGGGATCACACCCATTGGACCACCCTGACAAAATGGTCTTCTGATTGTCCTTCATCACACTCAACATTCTGATCTTTGCCTCTGGGACTGGTGCCTGGAATGCCCCCCCCCCCCTTTTGACTTTCAAAATTGTCTCCAGCATCACCATCCTTGTGAAGTCCTCCCTCCTCTTAAAAAAAAAAAATCTATCCCTTCCTCCCAGTCACAGGATTTACTTATATCTTTTTGTAAACATGTAAACACATATATCTCCCCTGGTACAATGTAAGTTCCTTCACAGCAGGAGAGATTTGGATTTTGCCATTATAACCTCAGCACCTTGGATAGCGCCTGGCACTTAGAGCTATAGGTGCTTTATGCGCAGTTGTTGATTGATTGGTTGATTGGTTGATGCTATATCTGTTATATCTTCTGCAGTCTGTGATCTATGGTCTAGAGTCCCCAGTACACAGAGACGGGGGCTTGATCAAGAATTAGGCATCATGGTGTATTAGGTCAAGTAATGAAGTTAGGAAGGTTTGGATTCGAATCCTACTTCAGACACTGAGCCTTTGCTCTCTACCTGTCTAAACTGTAGTTTCCTCATCAGTAGAATGAGATAGTTAGTTCACTAAGGTCTCTTCCAATTCCAATTCTATAAATAATAGGATTCATTGGGGGAAGTTGTTTTTATTTTTTGTTGAGTAATGTGTATGTTAAGAGTTTTTGTTTATTTTTATTTTTATTTTTTGTGGGGGCAAATAAAAGGTGGTACTCATCTAAAAATTCCCTTTTTATTGGCAATCCATCTCATCACCAATGTTTTCCCTATGGTGATTATCCACAATTTATCCTGTCTACAGATAGTTTGTACGTGGTCCTTTGCATGTTGTCCTATTACACTGAGGACTTGAAAAGAGGGGCTTTTCTGTCTTTTGCATACCCAGCACTTAGCATGTGGTAGGTGATTAATAAATGTTCTTTGAGAAACTGACTGCTCAGTGGTGAGAACAGATATTGATCATTCTTGGGAAATGCACCAGTTCTCTTTGCTCAGAATATAAGTACTGCAATTTGCATTTATTGCACTTAGAATATCCACTGTACCATGTTCACCCCCCCACACACACATACATACACACACACACCTGGCACACACTAAAGAAAAAAAAAGTAAGTTATCTAGAGTCAGCTGGGTACCAAAGTGAATTGAGTATTAGGTACCAAAGTAAATTGAGTATTAGTTAGGAAGATTTTTTTTCATGAGTTAGAATCTGGCCTCAGACACTTAATTAGTTATGTGACCCTGAACAAGTCACTTAACCTTATTTGCTACAGTTTCCCCATGTGTAAAATGATCTGGAGAAGGAAATGGCCAATAGCTCCAGTATCTTTGGCCAAAAATAAATTAATAAATAAATGGGATCATTAAAAGTCAAAGTTGACTGAAAAAAAAATGACTTAACAAGAAGTTACCTAGTGCAGTGACCTATCAGGTTTTACTTTACATTCTTAGTGTGTAAGGCATAGGTCATCTGAACAGAGAACAGGTTAGAAATCATAAAAATGGCTCATGCTGACTTCTGAAAGGAGTGAGCCCAAGGGAGGGAGAGTGAAGGTGTAGGGGAGGTGATGTGGAATTTGGAAAGTTGCTGAAGTGTGAGGCCAGGCTCAGACTCATAGATATCATTGACAGGGCAGAGATCATCTCACTCAATAATAATTATCCTCCCTCCCACAATATACCCACAAATCATCCTTTACCTTCAAGCTACTGGCAATGTCTTTCTTAAACTAAATGAAAGATAAAACTGATCTCTGTATCCTGTGCCCATTATTCCAACTCCTGTTTTAGTCTGAACATAATAGGAACTTAATAAATGCTGAACAATTGAAAGAATGAATGCATCCTCCGAGCATCTGAGATACCAGTCCAATCTTACAAAAAATAAGATTTTGCCCATAGGCAAATCTTTCAAATAAGTGATTTTCCAGATACTCCCCCCTCAATCCTCCTGCATACTTTCTCCAGACTAAACAGTGGTTTAGTTGCAATAACTGACCCTCATATGAAACAATTTTGAATTGCTTCCTCTTCTATCTCCTCCTTCCTTTTCTTTTTTCTCCTCTTCTTGTTCCTCCTCCTCCTCCTCCTCTTTTTCTCTCAAATATCTAGTCCATCCTTGGCAATGACAGAAGCTACAACCAAAATACCACCCATAGTATTCCTTCACCCAATGGGCAAACATATGAATTTGAATTGGGGCTGTTGTTATTATTCTAAGGAAATATTTAATAAACCTATGTTGAGTATAATGAGATTCTCTCGAAGATGAAGTACTCTTATACATTGGCACTTTCTTAAATCCTTGCTTTTTATCATCTCCACCTTTGTGAAAACTGACTCTCCTGAGAATCAGGGCCGAAAACTTGGCCAGATGAACAGATATACTCCTTTCCCTCTGCCACTCAAAAAGTCTTCCTGAGTTCCCTAATGCTTGGGAAGGAAGGTTCAGATTTCTTTTCCTTTCTCTCATGGACTTCAGAAATCTGTAGCCACTCAAAAAGAACCTACTTGGTGGCAGATATTGGGAAAATCCAAAACCAATAATAGTACAGTCTCTTCCCTCCAGAAACATATTCATAAGAAAGAATATATTTCTTCCTGAATCTATATCAAACAAATAAAAGATCAAGGAGAGGGGAACAAGAAGTTAAGGCTTTCTTAGTCTAACCATCTCACTTGTGTGGAACAATGTATTCCAGTCTGTTCCCTGAGTATGTTTTTCACTCTCCCTTTTATTCCTTTTTATCCTGGATGGTTCTTAAGTTTCCTTGGAAGGTCAAATTTTCTGATCCTATGAAAGGGAAATGGATTCCCATTGAATAAGAATTTTCCCTGAGATCCTACTATGTGTAAGGTTAAGGAATATGAAGACAAAAGCAAATTCCTGCCCTTGAGGAGCTCCCATTTTCTAAGGGGAAACCACATTAGTCAATGAAGATTTCTTAAACACCTACTACATTTATTAAATACCTACTATATATCAGGCATGAGCTGAGTACTGAGGATGAAAAGAAAACAACATAATAGCTCAAGTATTATTTCCAAAAGCTATACACAGTAAATAGAAAATAGTTAAGAAGATGGGCTCACTGCCACTTAGGAAATTAGGAAAACCCATCCCTTCTCCCCAGAGGATTCAAAACAAAAATCCCAGAAACACTGGCTCCAGTGAGTGACAGAATACAGCTATGTGCACAAGGGAAGGAGGAAGAGATTTAAAGTCAGAACAACTGAATTCCAACCCTTACACTTCCATAGAGTAAGGTGTGACTTTGGTCAAGTCCTTTTCCCCCTTTGGGTCTCACTTTCCCCTCTCTAAAATGTGGAAGTTGAACTGGCTGGCCTCTGAGTTTTCATCTGGCTCTAAATCCAGCAATTCTATGAAGCTGTCATAAGAGAAGCCACCGGGGAATAATATCCCGAGTGACCTTCATCTGAGGAAAATGGCTAAGAAGCAGTTCCCATAAAGGTTTGATTCCACCAATATTTACAAACTTATCTCCTTACAAACTGCCAAGCTAGCAGCCTAAAGGCTCCCAGGAGGGAGGGAGAGAGGGAGAAAGGGAAAGGCAGGGGGAGAGGGAGAGAAAGAAAGGCAAAGAAGGAGAGGAGAGAGAAGGGAAAGGGAAAGAGAAAGGGAGAGAGAAAGGAAAGGAGGAAGGGAGGAAAGAAAGGGAAAGAAGAGGAGGGAGAAGGAGAAAGAAAAAGGAGAGGGGAGAGAAGAAAGAAGAAAGGAAAATGGGGAGGGGAGAGAAAAGGAAAGGAGGAGAGAAAGGGAAAAGGGAAGAGAAAGGGAAAGGGGGAGAAGGAGGGTACCTCGGTGTGGTTATAGCACTGGGTTTTGGAAAATCCAAGCTGGCTGAAATGTCAAGGAGGGATTTCAGAACCTAAAGATCACTTTCATAGAATGTCCTCCCCTACCCACACTCCATCTCAGCCCGAGATGGGCTGCTTTCTGAATCCCTTTTCCAGCATGACCCCCTAAGACTCCCATTGAGAGATTTCCCAGGTTGCACTTTTTATCCTAAAATTCAAGACATGACAAAATTATGACTTCTCCATTGTCACCCATATCTCAAAAACAAAACTGAGATTTCCTATAAAAGCAGAGCCTGCTAGATAAGCAATGTGTCACCTCTAGCCATGAACACAATACCCTTCTTGCAACATGATCTTAATTTAATTTAGTCTAACCCAAGTCAGCAAGCATTTACAAGACTCCTAAAATGGGGCAGGAATTGTGCTAAATACTGTGGAGATTAAAAAAAAAAAAAAAAAAAAGGAACCCTTTCCTACCCTCAAGGAGTTTACATTCTCATGAGAGAAAGATAAAATGGACACCAGTGATAGAATTATAGCATCTCAGAGGCCCTCTAATCCAAAGACAGGACCCAATCTATTGCCTCACCCAACAAATATTCATTTAGCTATTTTCTTGAAAACTCTCCACTCCAAACCCTGTCAATGAGGGAGACTTCATCATCTTCCAAGCCTGCTTAATCCACTGATGGATCTCCTTCATTGTTAGAAAATGATTTTCCTTTATTTCTTTGGAAGGGAAAATACCACTTTACGTGAGATTTAAATCAACTTCTCTGGGGCCTCTCCTTATTGCTCTAGGTTCTATACTCTGGACCAAATGGAACAAAAATAATAATCTCTTCTGCCTAAGTGGAATCATTTACCCACCTGAAAAAGTTCTTTCACTCCCAGTCTATTCTTCAATCTAACCATCCCCACTTCCTGAATGGCCTTTGTAATAGCTTTATCTTTCATCTCATCGCTTTCTTTCTTTGGGCCATAATCTCACCATCAATGACTTTTCACAAAGTGATACCAGACCAAGGACACAATGCTGCAGACTCAAAATGGCCAGTAAAGAGGAGAGCAGGCCTGTTCCAAACATGGGATTTCTTTTTACAGAAGCAACTCAAGATCCCTCTCCTCTACCTGTTGGTGGAGCAACAAACCCAGCATTTTCAGTAAATCTCATCAGTGGCTTTGGGGAAAATTCTCTGTTGATTGTATGATTGGAGGTACCAAGGAGCAGAACGTGCTTTATGGCACTGGGGATTACCTATGTAAGAGTGAGCTCCCCTTCAGTAGAAGGATGTGATCAGGGACAGATTATCATTTGTCAAGGATTTCTCAGAAGGTGGGAGATTACATCAGAGCGCTTAGAAAATGTCATCATTTTAAGATTCTAATACCTAACATTACTCTATGCAGGCTTAGTATTCCACTTACCAGGAAGCATCATCAGTGTTAGCCTTTCAAACATCTCCCCCAATCATCCCTCCTCTGGCTCTCTATTCCCAACAATACTGCCTTTACTCAGAGCCTCATGTCTGGGCCTCTGAATGCCCCCCCACCCCCAACTCTAATCCACGTCACACCTGCTATTAGATTCCCCTTTCTTTGGCACTGGATTTCTGATCATATTGCCAGTCTATACTTCAGAACTTCAAATAGTTCCCCATTGTCCTTCAGATCCATCGAAACTAAATGCATCATTCAGTCCTGGAAAGAAACAACCCATAACTCCATTCTCTTCCTATATTTGACTTCATGACTAGTCCCTTCTCCTCCATTTCCTCATTCATAAAACAAAAAAAGTTATATTTGAGATCCCCTAAGCTCCTTTCCACATCTGACATTTTGTGATATTATGATTGAGTCAGAAGAGACTGGCAGAGGACATGGCATCCATCCACCTGCCACAAGGCTCTGTCCATGGTTTATGGACTCCCCGCCTCAATATCCTCCTCCTCACCATCTTTAGCTTACACTTTATTCCCACCTTCTCAGAGGGAAGACAATTGTTGCTAGTGTGTATGGGGGAAGATGGAAGAAGCCTATTGCCAAGCCAGCTGAAAGCAAAGCTCTCAGCAAGAAAGGGCTCCCATCTTCAATGGGAACTGGATGGGATTTCTCATTATTTCCATAACTAAAATTCCCCACAAATAGAGGATGATCGATGAGTGGCCTGGGGCTATCTCAGCTGGGATCATGCATTCCAGGCTTATTTTCAATAATCCTTAGGGGGTCGGGGAGAAGGGAGGAGGAGAGAAGGGAATGAAGCTACACAGACTGAGTACCTCCTCCTTCCAAATGACCCTCACTGCTGGAACTATAAACAGATCCAAACACACAACAAACTTTCCACAGTCCCTGCTGAATGGAAAAATACACAAATCCAAATCTACTCATTTCTACAAATGTTAAATGTTGAATAAAATGAGGGTTGCAAAGGAAGAATATGACCTCAGTAAGTCAACATATATTAAGCACTTTCTGTATGCTAGAACCTGTGATTGATACTGCGGATGTATAGACAGAACAGAAGTATTCTCTGCCTTTAAAGAACTTACATTCTGGCCATGGAAGCCATGTGTTCAATATGGCTGAGCAGGTACATGTCCATGCATGAAAAAGAAAATGGGAAGGTAGGGGTGGAGGTGCTGTTGCAACTGAGGAGACCAGGGCAGGCTTCAAGTACTCATATGGACAAAGACAGAGGATGCAAAAAGAGCCCTCGTATGAAGGTCAACAGGATAAAGTGCTGTCACAGTCAAATGACAAATCGATAGAGGATCAGGAATGCCTTCAGTGTAGCTTGTCTGTAGCTTGTTTGTCCCCAGCTCTTTGGACATTATTTTTTTCTTTAGCCTCTGAGCAACTTGATAGCAGGGATTATTTTTCTTTTGTCTCCCCAGGCCTCAGCACAATAGTTGGCTTACAGTTGGTACTTAATACATGCTCACTGCCATGGATCCAGAAGGGTCTTTAGAAAACACTGTATCCAAATGGCTTCAATTGGAGATGAAGCCAGGAAAGTGACCAAGTAGAAATATCATTGGATTGAGAATCAAGGGACCCGGATTCTAATCCTGCCTCCCTTTCTTTCTATCTCTGTGCTGTGGGCAAGTCGCTCTGCTTGTGCTTTAGCTTCCCTCTGCCTTAATTTCTTTCCCTATAAACTGAGGATAATAATAGCATCCACTTCCCAGATTTGCAGTGAGGATTAGAGAAGTTATTATTCGTAATGTGCTGTATTCGTAGGTGCTATATAAATGCTAATTCCCTTCTCTGTCTTCCCTTTCTCCTGTTTCAGTCTCTAAACCTCCAATCTTCAGTTTCTTCATCTGTGAAATTGTTGTTTCAGTCGAATCTCTTTGTGACCCCATTTGGGATTTTCTTGGCAGAGATACTGGAAAGATTTGCCATCTCTTTCTCCAACTCATTTTACAGATGAGGAAACTGAGGCAAACAGGGTGAAGTGACTCGCCCAGCATCCCACAGCTAGGAAGTGACTGAGACTAGATTTGAACCCAGGAAAACCCAGGAGTCTTGCTGACTCTAAGCATGGCGCTCTTGTACTATGGTGCCATCTAGTGGCCATCTGTAAAATAGGAATGATCAAACTCAGGCTGTCTCCCTCAGAGTTATAAGGAGTACTTTGTGAATTTTAAAGGCTAACAGAAATGTGAACATCATTTTGCGATTTATTTTTATTATTATTGGCAAAACAACAACAACAACAATAATAGTGTCTGGAGGGAGGAGGTAATGCATTTTGGAGGGGCTGGATTTTGGCTAAGGATCCATAGAAAATAGATGGGAGCTTGCTATTCCACACAGAGGAAAGACCGTAAATAAAAATACGGATCAGTAAATGGCTACATCAGGCACGGAGGGCTGGTCTAAAAGGGTCCCTAAGGCTTAGTCCAAACACTTCATTCTAGAGATGACAAAGCTAAGATTTAGGGGAAGGGAAGGATTTGTTGAAGGTCACGGTAAAATAGCAGAAATTTGAACCCGAGTCTTGGGTCCAAGTACTGAAATCCCCTTGGCTGAGTGTACCCAAAGACTGAGAGTGAGTGGGAGGAGGTGGAAGCTTGCAGAATCCTCTGCGATCCTGGAAGGGCCAGGTGAATGTGTGGGGATGGCTCAGCTCCCATGATGCCATTTGGAAGCGTCAGATCACCTCTGTCTGTGGTGACATGAGGCAATTAAGGACCTTACTAAGAAGCTCATGGATAGATAGGAGAAAGGGAAGAGTTGTCATGGAAACTGATTCCAAATGACTGGACTAAGGAGGGCAGGGGTAGAGAACATCAGCCTGAGGGAAGTCTGAGCTCTAGTTCAAAGCTGCTCCATCCTTTCCTTTCCTTTTATTTGTGAATTCAGGAACTGTGCTCCTGCCCATCATCTTCAGCTACATCATCTCCAGTGGTCCCAGGATTGAACGACCTGGGTTTGGCTGTCATAGTGAGAGGCTAATCAGCAAAAGGAAGAGAAAGGTTTCCTCCTGTCCTGACAAGGTCCTCTTATGGACTAATTATGTCCCATGGACACTGAACCTGTCCTTGCTTCTATAATCAAGAGGGGTGAATAAAAGCACTCTTGTTCAATGCCATGGGGTGACAGGATCCTGCAGGTCTAAGATCTACCCATGCAAAAGGTTCTACTGACACCAGATGGCATTGCAATCTGTGCATTTGTACATACATGTATGTGCACATGTGTGTACTGACGTGTTTCCAAAGGCTTTCTGTGCCATCTGCTTCCAGATTTTATCCATCACCTGCTTCCTAAACCTATTCCTCACTATTTCTGAAAGAGGCTTTAGAACATAGTCAAAGCTGGAGTTCTCAGAACACAGGATGACAGAGTTTAGAAGGATCTTAGAACACAGAAAAACACATTCTAGGGCCTTGCAACAAAAACCATAGAATTTCCAAACCCAAAGGGACTTTAGACTATCACAGGACACAAAACATCAGAGCTGGGAAGAATAAAAAGTAAAAATGGTCAAGACCAATGGGGAATTTAGAAGCTAGACCTTAAAACATAACACTTAGGAGGAAACTTAACACATAGAAAAAAGAATATCAAACCTGGAAGGAAACACAGAACATGGAATGTCAGAAGTAGAAGGGCCCATAGAACATAGAATACATGTCTAATCTGAGAGGGAGATTACAACATCAGCATCCAACTTAAATGCACCCAAAGGCAACAGAACCATACAGAATGACCCCCGAGAGCCATATATTGACTTCATTTCAAAATGGAATATTCTCTATGTTTTGCCATACATTTTTTTGCTTGTTTACTATTTCCTGGTCATATTTTAATGTAGTTAGAGCAATACTCATGGATGTTGTGGACTGTGTATTTGAAACTTTTGCTTGGAACCAGAATATTTAGAAATTCCTAATTTTGCCATCTCATTTCTACATATAAGAAAAGTAAAACTAAGAGAGAGGAAAACACTGGTTCAAAATCACACAGCAAAAGAGTTAGCCTTAGAGGAAGACTTGAGTTGATGGATCTCAACTGGAGGACTCTGATTTAGGAAATATTTTTCTTTAGGAGAAAGTAAGGTTTCATTAGGATGGGATTCTCTGAGAAGCTAGGTGATTCCCTTTCATTGACTGATCAGGATTCCAAGTACCTTGTCCTTCAACTTATTTCTTGCTCTTCCTTTTCCTAATCCCTCCTTCATATCTCCTTTTCACCATAGAGGCCAGCCAAACTATCAGAAATGCTCCCTTTCCCTTTGTTGTCCTAGGGGCTACAGGCTGTTGTGGTTCAGAGGGAGAGAGTAGATGGATAGTACCTTGAGTTTGGCAAATGAAGAGCTGGATTCTAATGCTGACAGTGTAACTTATTTTAACCCCTTTAGAACCTGAATTTGTCATCCAATTTATTTGGATGATAGTTTGAACATCTATAAAGTGGGACATTTGTTCCTGCTCTTGATTCTACCTTAAAGATAACATTTTTAATTGAATATTTCTGTTCTAGTGAGGGCACAGGGATATAGGTGTAGTTTAAAGGCACATCAGTAGTGTGAGTAAGTAAACCACAACCCATTAGATGCAAGGAAATAGAATGACAGTAATAGGAATCACCAGAAGCATTTAGGAGAAAATAATGGGTTAGTCATGGAGTCAGATTGAGAAGTAATGGGTAGACAGCTCATGTCCTTAACTGGTCTAATTCCAATGTCAAGGAAGAGGAGGAATGATTGTTCAGTGTATTAGAGGACCCCTGTATCTAACTTAAGACACAAACAAGGATTCCTCAGAACTGAAGTGGATGGTGATCTTTATTAGAAGGGACACCTATACAAATATACTTCTAGATCATCTCATTTGAGAATCCTTAACTTCAGAAAATAACGAGACTGAATTAGAGAGACCAGGAAGCTTCTCTTGGAAACTTGATGTGCCTCTCACAGTGACAATCATGTGTTCTACACATAGTAGGTATTTTATAAATATTCTTTGAATAAAAATAGTGGATGTTTACCCTGTTCATTCCATAGATGATCTCATCGGACTTTTAGAGAGAAATTATAGATAGGATTTCCTCTCTTTTTCTAAAGAGGAAACTGAAGTTGACTATAGAATCACAAAAGCAGCACATGTCCAACTCACTTGCCTGAAAGTTTGGCCCTCTCTGCCCTTCAACGGCTTGCTTCATGCTGGGGAAAAAACAACAATTAGACATCTATTCATAATTATGCCAATTTCAATGAATATACCAAGGCACAGAAAGAGCCATAACTGCACAAATGAGTGTCTCACTGTCCCCAGACTCTCACCAGCGCTTCCTCCCTACTGTGTCTGGGCAGACACCGGGTCTTCTGAGGTCAGTGTGGTGCTGACTGCTCCGTCCCACTGGTCTGTCTTCCTGCTCCTTGATGTTTCAACTGTCTCTCCAGATTTCTTCCAATTCTTCTTATTTATCATTTTTGATGACATATCAATGGCTGGGAACAATAGAACACTGAGATCTTCCCAGAATCCCAATTGCTAGTAACTAAAAGGACAGTGAAACTGTTTGCTGAATTATATTGAACTCAAAAAGACCTGTCTACATTATTAGCAGGCTGTAGCATATGGCTGACAAAGAATGGATCAGAGGCAGCAAGAACCAAAAGATCCAGGCTCTGTAACGTATCCTTAGGCAAGAATTTCCAGGGCAGGGGACAGCTTCTTCATTGAGGGAAGTAGTCACAGGAAGGCAACTTGGAGTCAGGAAAAGCTGAATTCAAATTCTGCGCAAGCCAAAATTACTAGGTGTCTTAGTGTCCTCTTTTTCAAAAAGGGGATAATAATAGCCCCCCCTTTGTAGAGTTGCTGTGAGGAACAAATGAATTTATACATGTAAAGCTCTACATAAGTGCTAGCTTTTATTATTATTGGCAGTGGCGGTGATCATCCACAATTCTGTCATTCCCAGTTCCCAGGTCCTTAGCTGTTTTCTCAGCTCAAGTAGCCCACGGTCTCAGGGCCCTCCCAGCCCTGATATTCTATTTCTGTCCTTCTTTGCTCCCCGACTGTTACCTGACCTGGCAAATCATTCTAGCTGGTAATTTTCCAGCTGAGTTCTGGAGGGTCTCTGTGGCAGTGACCCTGATGGGGGTCTCCTTCTGAAGCTCTCTCCCCTGCCCCCTTCTGCTTACTGACTCACCTTTCCTGGCAGCTTTGCCCCTGAAGGATTGAGCTGGTAGAATCAACTCTCATCACTATCCAAAGCAAGCCTCCATGGCTTTCCCTTCTCTCTGATACATTAGTACCCAGCATTAAGAGGTTCTTGGGTTAGACTTAATGTCTTTCTTTTATTCAAAACTATGTTTGTCTTTTAAAAATGTAAATGAAGCCTGCTGTTTCTGAAGAAATCCTGAGTAAAACTGCAAACGACTGTTTCAGGCCTCTTCTAATTGTCTGTCCTTCACCCCAGGAATCCTTGGCACTCAAAAAGCCTGCTGGGGAAGGCTCTCAGGGAAGTGGGACCTGCTATATTTTTGTGCCATGAGATCAAAGGGGAAATCGACTCTTCTTTTGGATGCTCCCCAAACTCTGGCTGGGTTTGGCTGCAGAAGAAACAAAGTCAGAAGCAAAGCTCCTCACAATTGGGTGCAATATTCCATCCTCATTCTCCAGCCTCATCTCACAGAATCGTTCACCACACGAGAGCTGAAGGGACTGCTTTCCTTGTACAATATTCCTTGTACAATAAGACGGAACAGGCAAGGAGATGTCCTAGCAGTCCGATACCACCCAAGTAGACAGCCCCTATTCCCCTCATAGCTGATGTGGTTGCTGGTAGGGTGAAGTGAGTTGAGAATGAATTGGCCCCTGGCCTCCTGATAGCAAAACGTGGGAAGCTGCTCACTCTATATGACTCATCTACCTTCTGCTGTGCCTCATTCATTATTCTTATTCTTTTCAGAGAAGCTCATGTTCATGAAGACCTGAGCGTCCTTTGAAGTGAGCAAGAATCTGCCCTGGAATCCTGTCCTTGAACAGAGGGAGAGTCAAAATAAATAAATCCACACCAATTCTGCCGTAACCTGGGGCTACCTGGAGGATGCCCACAATTCAAACCACAAGGTTGTTGTGCTAGGGATCTAATATTTTTAAAAATCACTAGAGCTGTTCTAAGATTCACAAAGTATTTTCTTTTTGATGATGCTATGAAGAGATAGTATATAACATTATCTTAACTGCATAAGTAAGGAAACTGGACCAGAAAGGGTGTCTTCTTACTGTGGATAAGCATGGAATGCTGGGACACGTGCTTGGAAAGTGTCTCTGCCATTTAAACCAGCAGTCACTATTCACAGCTTGGGACCATTGACAAACCTATCCTAACACACCCTGGTGGATTTTCTAGGGATAGCAAATGTTTACTTAGTGGAAGAATACAGAGGAGTGGTCCTTGAAAGTACCAGCCTAATCATAGAAAGGGGGTCAGATAATGAGATTTTAAACTATCTGAAAATCACCCCAGGTGATCCTTTTATGAGGTTCAAATTAGTTCTTTGAATGAATCAAAGGGCCTGCCTCGGGGTGACCTTTAAAAGTCAGTTCACTGAATCCAGCAGACGACTTTGAAAAGGAAACCAGGAAAATTGACTCAATTAATAAAAGGAGCATGAGCCTAGAGGAAAGGAATCTATAAGAAATAACCTGGAGCTAAGAAAGTGGAAGCAGGCAGAGATAATCACTACAAAAAAGATGGGGGGTGGGATTGGGATGGAGGCTGCATGGGACAAACAGGTATGAGGCACATGCTTACAGAAGCTGTGTTGTCAAAACTAGTGGGACTATAGACCTCAAGGGGGTTATCTTAAATTTCCTTTCCCTTCATAGAAATTTGATGGAAGATAGCATGAAACTGTTTTCTCCGCTGTCCATGGTAGTGAGAGGTTAGAAAAAGGAGGCGGGTGGGAATTTGTTTACCTTTCTCTGCTTTAAAATGTTTACTTAAAAAAAAAAAGCAACTGTAAATTTGACTTGTACTCAATGATAATATATTTGGGAGAAAGTAATTGAGGAAATAGCTCCAGAGAAGAGAGAGGTAGATCTCACATTGAGGAACTTTGACAAAAGTTCGATCTCTGGCTGGATGCTAAAAAACAACAAAAATATAAAGAAAATTATCTATCTTTTGAGATTTCTTTCTAAAGTAGAGAAGAATACATTAAATTAAGGAAATGCATCTGAGTCACAAATTAGTGATAGTGTAAGGGGTATTTTCACATTTATTAAGCACATTATGTTCTAAAGTCCTTCTCATCTTAATTATTGTCTGATAAAAGTCCCTACCAACTCTGACATCCCACGGTACTAACCAGTCCTTGCATCTATGTCCTAAGACTTATCCATCCCCTTTGCTTCTCTGTTTAAAACTTGCATCTCTGACATTCTTATCGAAGGCTTTGTCCAGTTTGACATTTTCCGTTCTAAAGTCACTCCTCATTCTGACATACTCTGTTGTAAGTTCTCACCCAATTCTGATAAATTCTGTTCTAAGGACCCTCCCAGCTTTGACATTTTGTGATTCTGACAAGTGGCATAATCATATTTTGTCCATAGCATGCTATGAAACATGTTCCCATTCAGTAGCTTACTTTATCTAAACCATACCTTGAGAACCTACCAGGGGAAATAGTCTTGCCCTCTTTTACCGGCAGCTTCTAGGATCAAAGTGACATTCTCAGAACATCCTCTAAGTTAATATACTTGCTTTTAATCACAGCCTTTCATTTAGTTCTCAGTTCCATAATTCTCAGATAATCTGAGATTGGATCTAATTAGTGAGTGTTATTCGAGTAAATTATGTACTTGGATTGTCTCCTCAAGCATTTATTAAGCACCTACTTTGCCCCAACTTTCAAATAATTCCTTGAAGGAAAACTTATACTGTGATCTTGGAGTGCCCTAAGAGGTATAATAGTCCTTCTCTAAAGGTCCATTGGACATATTTAGTCATTGAACCTATTTGGCTTACCTAGTAAGGAAGGGTTACCAGAGTAAGAAAGATTTAGCATCTCTTCCTTATATGCAATTTCTTAAGGGAAAAAATGGTGCATCAAATTGGATTCCAACCTTCACTTTGAGCACAAATCCTGCCCAGGCAGCTTTTCATGGGCACCAGGCAGTTTAGTCAATGCACAGGGGACTCTTTATTTCTCTTTTTAACAGGCATGAACCTCTTGCTCTGCCCCTTGGAAAAATGCACATAATAAAACCAACAGGATGCAAGGATCATTTATTTGTATCTGCAGGCCTTAGAAGCACACTGGCCCCAAAACCCAAGAATGAGCCTTAGCCTGAGCCTGGGGAAAGGAGGTGGGGTGGGGTAAGGGAGCTGTAAAGGGAAAAGGCTCGCCTGTTTTTAAATATCAGAAACAAATGGCTGAAGGTCAAAATGTTTAGGTTTGTTTGAGAGGGAAAAGACAAAGAGCGACTGGAAATCTTACTGCTGTCCCTTGGCCCACAGGGAATTCTACTAAAGAATAATCAAGGCTGTTCCTCCTTACTCCAGGCAGGCGCAAGACCCAGGTGAGTGCCAATGGAGTCTGAGTATGTCCCTTGCAACTCCCCCTACTGCCCTTCCAAATGAATACATGAGGTCAGTGATCTCCCATGATTTCCCATTACCGTAAAGGAGAAAAGTAGAGAAGGAAGAAATAATACAGGAGTGGAAGATGGAAAAGAAAAAGGGAAGAAAGAAGTAAGAGAAGAAGAGAAATAAGAGAAAAGAATGGAGGAAAGAAATAGAGGAAAAAAAGATGTAACAAAAGGCAACATGGAAAAAAAAAGGATGGTGATTTGAAGGGAGGAATAGGGGGAATGAAGAAAAGGAACGTAGAAATAATGGAAGAAAATGAAGAAAGAATAAATGGAGGAAAGGAGAGAGGGGGAGGGTTTTGTTGTGTATTATTACTAGCTTTTTTCAAAGATGAATAAGCTAAAGCTTTGAAAGACTAAATTTATGCCGAATAGTGTAGTGGAAAGGCCATTAAATCTAGGATCAGTGGAACTGGTTTTAAATCATGGCTCTGTTATGTTAATTATTTCCAATTTATCCTGTCTGTAGCCTGTTTGTACATGCTTGTTTGCATGATGTCTTTCCCCATCAGATTACGAGTTCCTTGAGAGCAGAGATGGGTGGCTGCCTTCCTTTGCATCTTCAGCATTTGGCACAGTGCCTGGTACATAGTAGATGCTTAATATATGCTTAGTGACTCACTTGGGCAAGGTATTTTGGTTACCAGAACCTCAGTTTCCTCATCTGTAAAAGAAGGGGACTGGAGTAAATGATTTCTTAGAGCTTTCTGATGCTCTCTGATCCTATAAATGACTGGTCCACGGTCAATAACTATTAAGGACTTGAGTCAGGGTTTTTGATTCTGAGGTTTTTTTTTAATACACATCCTGCCTCACCATTGTACAAATGAGGAAACTTGGGCCCAGGAAGGCAACTTGCCATAGGTCTCGCAGCTGATGGATGGAAAGCTAGTACTCCTGATTTCCCACCACACCAATCTCCTCATTCTACATGGCTATTGTGAGAATCAGTGAGATAAGCGTGTGATTCATTTCAGTCCTGTATCTTAATCCAGGCTTTTAAAAGTATGAAGCCCTGTACCAATGGAAGGGATTACTGGATTATTATCCACCCATTCAGCTAACATTTATTCAACAAACAATTAATGAGTTCCCACCAGCCAGAGAACTGGAAGCAGAGGAACATGGTTGAAATGAATGGAGAGCTTTAAAAAAGGTATTCCCCTCCCACTGGTATTGAGATTTAGGGTTTTTCACATAAATCTGAGCTTCCTCTGTCAGATGTAAGCTCAGAGTTTTTCTGATCATCCCATTGGGCTTCTACCTTGCCTTGGATGTGACTCAAAACTCTTCAAGGATACATTGGCTGAGCACAAATTCTGATCCAGCTTACAGAAGAGGAGAAGCATCCAGTTAAGCCTCAGTGATGGACTGTTAGTCAGCCAAAGACCAGACTGGTTAAGAGAGGAGAAACTCGTCACCTGAGCAGTCATCAACAGGGGTTTTCCTTTTTAGTCACAGCAGCTCCTCAAGACTGTCAATTAGGGCAGAGAGGAGTTGAGGTTCATGTCACTGGAGTCTAGTCACAGTATGACAAGAATTGAAAATTAGCAAAACTCTCAGAGGCCTGTAGTCCAATCACTGCCTAAAACAAGAGTACTCAGAAAAAATACCCTAAATGGTCCATTCAGCATCAGCGGAACTCACTGCTTCCACATCCATTAAAAAGATTTGTTTGTTTTATTTTGTTGTTTTGTTTGTTTGTTGTTTTGTTTTTGACAGCAAGCCTAACCTGCCTTTTTGTCCCTCCCACCCACCACAAAGAATCACATCACTAAATGCTAATATCTTCACAGATGGAGGTGCTCTGCTGCAGTGTTGTTTAGAGAGCTTCCTATAAAGCAGAATATGATATTACCTTGAGACTAAGCTAAGAATGGTCTAGGTCGAGTTCTCAAGAGATTTACAATGCAATATAAGAATGAGATGAACATAAAAATCCAGCTGATCCAAAGTGAGCTGACAAAAGTGAATCAAAGACCTAAAACAGAGGCAGGGGAGTTTTTGGCAGAGGGGCCACATATAGCTGTGGAAGTTAGGAAGCCTTCGTGCTATGGTTGCCCCTTGATGGTAATTGAGGCTGACAGAGGAAGTGATAAGGTGTCCAGGGGACTTCCCGGACAGGTTCAGTCATATCTGAGAAAGTCCCCAAGCCTGACTCCTGAAGGCCACTTTGAAAAGGAGTTCCATTGGACCCTAAAAACTTGGATAATTTATTTTTGTTTCCCTCACTTACAGGATCAAAGAACATCAGGGAGGGAAGCCTCCTAAAGCATCGTTCAACTTAACCTCTCATTATCCAGGAGCCCAGAAAGTCTAAGGGTTTTGTTCAAAGTTACACATAAAACTCGTGCTAGAGCTGCTCTAGAACGTCATTTTCCTGATTTTCTCATACTTACTGTCATTGTATGTCAGTGTATCTCTGGCATTGTGCTCAACTCAGTGCTGAGCAGTCTTGCCAAAGGAATCAGAGTAGATATAATGAAGAAGAGGAAAATGGAGAAATATCAAATCACAGGCAGTTGGGGTGGGTTTATAGCAGTCCCAGTATTTTAACTTGAAGATTTCTCAGAGAGATGCCGGGTACCTAGAATAACCTCCACACCTGCTTTCCTTCTCTAGACTCCCCTCCTTTCAACTCCTCTAACACACATTGCGAAGGAATCTCCCTGATTCAGAGATCAGACCATGCTATTGCCAAACTCAATAACCTTCTTTGGCTCACTTCTGCCTAGGAGAGAAAATACACCATCCTTATGAGAATATTGCTTTCTAAGTCTTACTACATGTCTTTGCCAGTTGATTTATTAAGACTTTCCTTTAGGAAATCCACATTCCTGATAAAATGGAAGGTCTAACTTTTCCCCAGTTGCAACCTCATTCTGCTTTTTGTCTCCTTGACTTACTTCCTTAAGCCACCAGTTTCTGTACCACCCCAACGAAGGCAATGTTCTGCTTCTTCACATCCCTATATACTAGGTTAAAGTCTTTTATTTTTCCATCAAGTAGCAACGACACCATGAAAGCTTCCCTGACACCTGCAGCTATATTTGGTCCCTCTGTCACAAACTCCCCTGCTTCTGTTTTAGGGCTTTGATTCACTTTTGTCAGGTCACTTTGGATTAGCTGGGTTTTTGTGTCTGTCTCATCCTCATATCGCATTGTAAATCTCTTGAGAACTAGGTCTGACCATTCTTAGCTTAGTTGCTACCCCCCAAGCCCAGAGTCTTCTCTATAGTAGTTACTAAATAAACATTTGTAGAAATGAAAAATTTAAGGTTAAATATGACCCATATTCACCACTGGAGCTGTGCAGACCACTTGAAAACCTCACACGCCATTGGAGAATAACAACCTATGGACAAGTCAACATATTAAAACAACAGCAGCAACAGCTCATGGCCGTCAGAGAAATATAATGACTACGTGGCCGTTCAAGCCCCTGTCAGAGGGGACCAGCTTCCTTACTGACACGGGAGGGAGACACCACACATTGGCTGAGGTTTTGATCTTTTAATGCATCTGCCTGCCAGCATTAATCAATCTTTAGTTACTTACCTCAAACCAGGAGCTGCGTGATACCTGCTAGCACTGGTATCATAGAGGGATGGCAAGGAGGGAGGGACATATGATCCTTTGTAAAAATGAAAGATTTGTTTCAAAAACCAGGTGACTCATTGCTTGAACTATCGCAATCCTGGCAGGCAGAAGGACTTTATTGTGTGCATGTGTGTGAGTTTTATGTGTATGTATATGCATAAACATGCATGTATAGTTGGCACCCAAGGGCCAGACTACCTCTTTCTTCTTTTCTCTCTTTCTTTCATTTTTCTTCCTTTCTATCTCTATCTCTATTTCTTCCTCCCTTCCTCTCTTGCATTTTTATTTCTTTTTTCCATCTTTCTCCATTTTTTCTTCCTACTTCTGTCCTTCCTTTAAAAAAAAAACCCTGCATCTAATTAATTTTATAATTGTCAAATGATAAAATTTAAGGTTCATAACTTATTGTATCAAGATGTATATGAGCCAGTCATAAATAAGCTTTTATTAAGACCCTTCTCTGTGCCAAGAAGCTCCCAATCTCATGGGAGAGATGACATACACAGAATTCTGTGCCAGGATGTTATAGGTAGGATGAAGTGTCAATCAATATGGAGAAGGCAACATGGAGAAGGGTTGGATTTTGGCTGGGATTTGAAGGCAGTCAAGAGGCAGAGATGGGGAAGGAAGTCAAGAGTCAGAAATGAGAAGGGACAGTATTCAAGGTGCTGGGAACAGCCAAAGCAAATGCCTGGAGTGGAGAGATGATGTATTTGAATTATAGGAAGGTGGCCAGTGGCTTTGGGTCAGTCACAAAGGATGAAAGAGGGCAGAACATTGCAGAACTAGAAAGGCTCCATGTTTATCCTTGTCCATATATCCACAGAGCCATCAGAGCAACTTACAATGCATTTGTGCCTTCTCACTCTGATCAATTCTTGTCCATATTTTCCCATAGATTCTTTCTCTCATTTCTTTTTCCTCCTTCCTCTTTTTTCTCTTGCTCTCCCTATTCCTTGAAGCTGTAAATCTAAAATTCCAAGAATAACTTCCTTGAAAAACATACATCAAAGACTTTAACCCAAATCTTTTGCCTCTGAGAACAGAATTATTTTCAGTATTTAATGTTTTCTTTCTATTTCACAGATGAGACAACTTTTTCTCTCTTCTTCCTCTTTTTCTTTCCCCTTCCCTCCTTCTCCTTCTTTTCCTCTGTCTCCATCTTGTCTCTGGCTCTCTATCTTTACCTCCCTCTTCCTCTATGTGCCTGATTGTCTCTCTGTCTACATATATATATAACTGTATGCCTTTGTTTCTCTCTCTCTCTTATCTCTTCACTCATCCTCTTTCCTTCTTTCCTCTTTTTTCCCCAGACAAGACATCAGATTAAGAGATGTGAATATAACCCATAAGCTGAGCCCATCTTGAATCTCTAGATCCACCAAGAGTTGATATTAGTATTTCCATCTAAAAATGGGAAGAAAGAGAGGATGAAAGGATCTGTCACAAAAAGCAGGAACCTTGAGGTGGGGGATGGTGATGTAAGAGATGACCTCTGAGATTCCTTATAACTCTGCCACCCCATGTCTCTTAGGTAAGAAAAATAATTAAAAGCAATTTGTCTTTTCATTTTCCTAAAATAAAACTAGCCACAGGCAATTATGATCTTGAGCCTTAAAGATTATTATTCATAAAATGAAATGTATCATTTATTTTGCACTCACACACACATATATACCAGACATCATTGTAAAAGTAACCTTTCCATATTCTAAAAGTATGCAAGCCCTCTGTGGAATAATATGGGTCTTTTCTTTTGTCTTTTGACCCCTACGATAGTGCCAGAGGAAGTGTTTCATAAATGCTTGATGACAGACTGAATCTGGGAACCTTTATGAAATTCCTCTATTTCTGATTTACTTCAACATTTTGATTGTGTGATGGGATGGGATGCATTCTCCCTCCATCTTGGCAAATCTCAACTTCTCTGAACTTTTTAGCTGGTTTTGTGGACATAGAAGATAATTTTTTTTTAATGTCAAAATACTTTGGCCAATGTTCTCATGACCAGACAGGCTTAAGTCTAGCTTGGGCCCTCACTAATGATACCTCTGGCTCATTCTCTCAGCCTATTGGAAGTAAGTTATCAGGCTCTTGACCCAACTCTTATCCAGGTGTTTACAATGCAAACAACCAGCAAACACTGGCAGGACAGTGATGGATGCGATTCTAGAAAGCACTGGATGGAGTCTGTTGGTGTAGGTAGCCTAGTTTAGCATCCTTCCTGGGGAGCCATAGCAGTTCCTGGCTTCCCATCAGCAAGAAGAAGGGATGTTGAGACAAGATGATGATGATGTGAGTTGATGATGAGAGCTGAATTGTCTTCCCTGACGCTTTTCCTGTGAGACAAGACGAGACTGTTCACTCATAAGGAAATCTTCTTCCCTCATTGGCCAGCATATTATTTGTCTTATTCTATGCTAAAGGACAGGTGACTTTGGCACTTTATGCTTAATAATTTAAAAGGCAATCAGCAGAAAAATAGAGCCATAGTTTCTTTTCAGCAAAACTTTATTGAAAATCTATTATGTGAAGAATGGGGGCTGGGTACAATGGAGAAGATGGCTAGAACAAGACCTACTCAGCTGAAACATACACTTCAGTGGGAAGGAAGGTACAGCCTCAGAGAATGAAATAGTATTTTAGACAGAAGGACTTAAAATGAAATTGTCCTCTACCCTTATTATTCCTGTTATCTTTGCCAAATCCTTATGCCTCTCTAGTCCATAATGCAATGGTCCAGATCTCATATAAGCTTCCTTCCAGCACAAGATCTAAATTCTACCTACACAGATAACTATAGACTAGCTTTGTTTATCATAATGGAAGTCGTGCTAGTTCTGGGGAATCCCATTTCCAACCCAATGTGGTCAGCAACATGAAGGACTTTTCAGGTGGTATATTGTAGAAAGAAAACTGGGTTAGATATTAGAAGACCTGTTTTCAGTTTCTTATTCTGTCTCATTCTACTATCTGCCATAGGGATTTTGATTAAATGGTGAAAAGAGAACTGGATTTAGTGTCAGAGCAACAGGCCTTGAATCTTGGCCAAAGGGCACTTATTACCTGTGTGACTTTTCTCCACTCCGAGCTTCAGTTTACTCATCTTTAATATGAGGATAACAAAGTTTGCCCTATCTACTTCATTGGGTTGCCAGGAGGAATTTGTAAACATGAACATTATTATTTAATTATTAGATTTTTTACTATTAATTTATTCAAATATGTTACAGTGACTAGAGATGCAGGCGTGGTCACACAGTGAGTACTCAATCAGTGCTTCTTGACTGAATGCTTGCTTCCGTGGTGACCCTTTCACTAGAGTGCTGTAACTTCTTGATGCTGACCCTTTCAAATATTTAGGATAGTGGTTCTCAAACTTTTGTTTTCAGTATCTTTATCCTATTAAAAATGATTGAAGATCTCTCCAAAACATTTTTGTTTATCTGGATTATATTTATAGATATTTACCATATTGGAAATAAAAACTATTTTTGAATTTGTAGACCCTCTAAAAGGGTTTCAGAGATCCCCAGGACTCTCTAGACCATACTTTGAGAACCACTGATTTAGGGTTTAATCAGAAGGGAACATATTAGTAAATACCAAAAAAGTCATTATTCATAATGCAGGGGATGTAACTTGTATTCTATGAATTTGGTTTTATTAAAAAAAAAAAAACAGTAACTGTGTTTCACTGTAATTACTTTCCCTTGTAATCCTATTTATTTTATGCATTTAACAACTGCATTATTCTGAGAAGGGGTCTATTGGCTTCATCAAATTGCCAAAGAGGTCCAAGGCACAAATAAGAATAAGAACTCCTATCTTGAAGGATCTCGTTGTGCAAATAAGCTATTGATTAAACAAGCAGGGGATTCTAAGTCTTGAGACACTGACTGTTAAGATGAAAATTAAAACATGATGACTCAGTTTTAAAGATAGACACATTCCCAACCTAGAATTTTTTCCTCTGAATTATCAAATGGGAGAGAAGAAATGAGGGGAGGAAACAAGGAAAAGAGAAAAGGAGAAAGAAAGGAAGGAAGGAGGGAAAAAAGGTAGGAAGAAAGGAAGGAAAGGAGGGAGGGAGGCAGGGAGGGAGGAAGGAAGGAAGGAGGAAGGAAGGAAGGAAGGAAGGAAGGAAGGAAGGAAGGAAGAAGGAAGGAAGGAAGGAAGGAAAGGAGAAAGAAAGGAAGGGATGGAAAAAGAGAGAGAATGAGGAAGGGAGGAAGGGAAGGGGGAGGGAGGGGGGGAAGAAAGAAAAAAAAAAGCTAGCCCAGGCAAACCAAGAAGGGTGAGATTATGCTGTAAAGATAAGGGGACTGATATACAACATATAACAAATAGATCACAAGCCCTTTTTAATAATAATAGCAGCAGTATCCCAATAATATTTAACTCATTCACCACTTGGGATATTCTAAAACTTTTCTCATTCTCAAGGAGGTGGTGCTGAGCCTTCTACTGGGGGTGAGCAGGCAGGAACTTGGGGACTACAGTGGAGCCTTAATCTCATTCCCTGACATTAGTCTCCCAAGATGCCTTTCTATCTCTTGGCTAGGGAAAGGGGTGGTCCAACATAATGCTTCAAATCAATTCTACTCATTTCACCAAACACTTACTAAGATACTGCTGCCTGCCAAGCCCCAGGCTAAGAGCTGGAGAAAATTGAGAATGGAGATGACAGGGTCATAGACGGAGAGCTTCAGAGGACCTTAGGGATCATATGATCATGGATTTATAGCTAGAACAGAGCTCTCTGTCCTACAGATTTTTTAAATATTTTACAGAGGAGGAAACTGAAACCTATAGATCATATCACTCAATCACCTTCTTTCACAGATGAATAAGCAGAGATCTAGTGAGGGGAAGAGGGAAAGAATTTATACAAGGTCACAAAGGCAGGAAATGACAGACAAAAAGGGAGATTCAAAACCAAACCTAATGCCAAACCCTGAGCTCTTTCCACTAAAGCACAGAACAGAGTCTGCCCTCACTGAGTTCAATGTGAAAGGAGGGCACCTTGAATATTCAACAAACATCACAGGGTAAGTGGCCCCCATGAAAGGGAAACAGTTCTGGGGGATATGTGAGGGGGAAGAACCATTACTCACGAAGAGTCAGGGAAGATTTCCTAGAGGAGGGGGCAATCAAATTGAACTTTCAAAAGTCGGATAAAATAGGCCAAGAGGGGAAAGGGAGAGCTTTAAAGCATAGAAAATGGGCTGGACAACAGGGAAGAGCTTACAGAATATAGGAAGCCTTCAGAGAAGTAGAGAGATCCAATTTGGCTGTTGTTGAGCAAAATAATCTAACCAAAGGAGAGTTAAGATCACCTCAGATTGTGGAGGGCTTTCAATATCAGTCAGAATGGTATACTTTTGACTCTGAAACCAAAAGACAATCACTGAAAAAATTATTATTATTTTTTTTTTAACAGAGCAGTGATATGACTATATTTGTAGAGGGCCACAGGACAATGGAACTGAGAGAGATTCTGGAAATCCTACTTCCCCATTTCTACAGAGAGGAAAAAGGCCAAGAGGGAATCTATGGCATATCCCAAGTCACAGCAGCAGCAATAGATAACTGTTGAGAGGATTAAAAGAGAAATTTCTCTCCCCACCACCTATATACTTATACCATGACCTAACCATAGGTGATCTCCTGCCCCTTTATAATGATGTCATCATCTATCAGCACCTGATTCACAGAATCCTGAAATGCTCCATACAGGGAGATGACCAATGGCTGAACTTCAACTCATAGTTAAAGTAAGATTCTCAAGCCAGACTACTTTCTACCAGACTTTGTTCTCTAAACTTCTCATGCCCATTTCCATTCCCATTAGTCTTTGCAAATGCTGTCATTCCTTTCTCTCTCTCTCTTTTTTTATTGGTTTGCTTGTTTATTTACATTTTTTTAAAGCAAGGCACCTAAGTGACTTGACCAAGATCACACAACTAGAAAGTATTAAGTGTCTGAGGTCAGATTTGAACTCTGGCCCTCCTGTCTCCAGGGACAGTGCTCTATCCACTGCACCACCTAGCTGGTCCAATTCCTTTCTTCCTAAATGCTACCAAAAAATCCAGTATTTTTCAACACCTTGTTCCATTCTTGCATCTATTTCCTCTCTGGATTTTTTTTCCAGTTACCTTCTATTTCTCCCCAATTAACATTTCTTTTTCCTCTAATTTAATGACTTAGTCTTGGAAGATAATCTCAACTAAAGGGTAAGTTCCTTGAAGGAATGAGTCAAGGCTTATTTTTCTCTCTGGAAGCCTTCCCTGTCTATTATAGGACTGAACACACATTATATGCTTTGATCTATTGATCCTTTCCTCTCCAATTCAAAAATCACTTCCTCCTAGAAGCCCTCCTTGGTCTTGGGGCCCTCGTCACTAACAACCTTTGCTTTTCTCAGCCTGTGTCATAACTTTATAGTAGGAAGAAACTTTAAAGCTCAGCTGATTTGCATGTCCCTGATGTCCTCATATTAAAGTTTTAGGTGGGGATGGAACCTTTATTTAATTAGGATAGTTGCTATTGTGGATACCAAGAAAATTGACTAGAATAGTCAATTCTTCACAGGTACTTAATGAATATACATTGAGTAAGACTTCATTGATAATGAAATCTATATCTACCTATCCACTTTCAGTTGATCCATAAAACAAAAAAGAATAGACAGGTCCTTAAACTTATCCTGATTGCCAGATCAATGAATACGTTCATGATTATTTAATTCTATGTAAAGCTCACATGATGTCTTCGAGATATGGTTGGACCAACTAAAATACTCTCTAAGAACCCTCCCAAGTCCGATTCTCCGATCTAAGTTTTCTTCCAGATATCAAAGAAATTGCCTAATTCTAAACCCTCTCCCAGATCTGCCATTCTGGTCTCTCTACTATATTTTCTCTGCCCAAATCCTGCTCTGACCTTCTCTGTTTCTAGGCTTTTTCTAAATAGTACAACTGGGTTTCCTTCTGAAAAACCTTTCCCATATCTATTGGGACATCTGCATCTTCTTATTCCAGACCCCCAGCATTGCGGATGAAATCCCGATTATCGAACAAGATGCTACATGAACTAAATCAGCTCTTTTCTCTGGGAGGCCGCATTAGTATTCCATATCCTGTGTCGACAGCAATGTCAACAGAGCACAATTATCAAATATCCCTCCTAATATGAAGTTGCAGACACATTTTATTAAAGATTAAATCATTCATGCCCTCGGTTCAACAGCAAAAGGAAGACTTGTCATTTTTCCATGCACGGAGCCACCTTTCTTCACAGCACAGCCGTGTTCCTGGAAAAAAATGCATGTTAATCGAATTCTTGTAAAATAAATTCAAATGAAGAAGAGAGGCGATATGATCTTTAGTAGAAAGAGAACTGGATGTGGAGTTAGATGGCATGGATTCCAGTTTAGGCTCTGCCATTGAGTCACTTGCATTTGATGTTGGGTAAATGACTTCCCTCCTCTGAACTCATTTTAGTCACTGCAATGAGAGGGGATAGACCGGATGTCCTCTGAACTTCTCTTCAGTTCTGATACTCGGCAGTCCATTTTTCTGATGAAAGAAGTCTGATTAGTCAGCCTTTCATAAGGAATAAAATCATGCCCAATTTGGTTAAGTCCAGATTTTATAAGTTGGGTTTGTTTAAAGAGAGGCATACCAGCAGACTAGAAAATGTTATAGGGTACAGTGACCTAACATTTTTAAGGCCTAACTACTTCAAATAGGAACAAGTGTAAACTGGATCATAACCTTCTTTTCTTTGAGGTTTTCCCCAAAGCTTTGCAGTTAAGTCTGGGCTCATACTCTCTCGGAGGGTGTGTCTGTCTCTGTGTATCTCTCTGTCTGTCTGTTCCTGTTTCTGCCTCTTTCTGTCTCTCTGTCTCTGTCTCTCTGTGTCTTTCTCTTTGTGTGTGTGTCTGTCTGTCTGTCTGTTTTTCTATCTTTCTGTCTCTCTGTTCCTTCCTCCCCCCTTGTTTCTGTTTCTGCCTTTATCTCTCCATCCTTCTCCTATCTGCCACTTCTCTCCCTCTCCCTCTCCTTCTCCTGCTTTCCCTGTCCCTTTCCCTTTCCCTCTTTCCATGGCCCTCTCCCTCTGCCTCTTCCTCTCTCTCTTTCCCTTTCTTCTCCCTTTCCCTCTCCCTCTTTTTCCCCCTCCCTCTCTCTCTCTCTTTCTCTCAACAAATAGGTAATTAGAAGCAGTGTAAATGGCCTAGAAATGGAGGAACCAAGTGGTGAATGCTTCAAGCCTCTATGTACAGCCCTGGTTCTTCTCCATGATCTAGTTAGGACAGTGGTCCTCAAACTTTTTTGTTCTCAATATCTTTATCATATTAAAAATGATTGAGGATCTGTCCAAAGAGTTTTTGTTTATGCTGTTTATAGTTATAGATATTGATCACATTAAAAATAAAAACTTATTATGAATTTGTAAACTCTCTGAAAGGATTTCCGAAATTCCCAGGATGCTCTGGACCAGACTTTGAGAACCACTGAGTTAGGGGGTAAAAAGTAGGGGAAGAACTCTAGTTAAAAGGTGCTGAAAGAAGATCCTATCCCATCTATTCTGGTCAAAAGGACAAAGATGGCAAGTCTTTGATGGCTAAACTTAAGATTTGTGAAGGCTTTCTCTCAATGCTTTATGCTGATCCTGTGCGATACTCCAAAATCGATTTGGATAGTTGGCTCACAACATGGTTTTTAGGATTTTTCTTTGGCCACAACCCTTGTGAACTGCCCAGATTATTGGAAAGGACCTAGTCAGGAGCCTGGTTTTGAAATCTCATACTATCAGTCTGCAGACATCACTTTATGCCTCCTAGCTGGAAACTGTTGGAAAAGCTGTTTACCTGCCAAGGAAGGATCATAAAATTTTTAATAAATCAAAGATCAAAGCAAACTTGGATGTCATCTAGCCCAACTTTCTCAATTTATAGAAGACAAAACTAGATGAAAGGATATAATGCCCAAGGTCATTTGGTCAGTTAGATGGCAACATATTTCAAATTAATCTTATCACTGAATCCTAGGGATAAGAACTCAACCTCTGATATTTTTTCCATAAAGAATTCTAGGATGAGAAAAGTCCCTCTCTGGATGCAGCTTGGCACTTAGAAATTAATAGTTTTAGAGAATTTTGTAGAGCTCTGAGAGGCCATGTCATTTGTGTAGGGTCACTCAAGATCATATGTGTCAGAGATGAGACTTGAACTCAGATCTTTCTTAATGCCAAGACATCTTTCTACCTGTTATACCAACTGCTTCTCTTTACTCACAGACTCATGAAATGTCAGGTCTGAAAGATATCTTTCAATCAATCAAAAAGCAATTGGCAAGTGCTTCCAGTGAGCCAGATTTTTTTTTCTATGTACAGGAGAACAATGGTAAATGTGAAAAAATAAAATTACAGCTGGGAGGGACCTAGATATTATTAACTAGTGAAACAATTTTTAACCTGGGGTCTAGGGACCTCCTATTAGACCTTAGGAGTATGTGAATTTAGTTGGTAATAAATGTATTTTCACTGATGAGGCAACTGGGCGGCATAATGGGTAGAACATGAGTGAGACCAGAGCTCAAAATTCTGACTTACAGAACAGGTAACGGTGGGATCCTGGGAAAATTCCTTCCTACTCTATCTTCACTTCTTCAGTAGCAAAATGGGGATAATAGCATTACTATCCAGAGTTGTAAGAATTAAATGAGATAACATCCATTAAATGCTTTGCAGGCATTAAAGTGCCGTATAAAGTCTAGCTAATATAATGTCCAAAACTCTATCTGAAATTTAGCATTTCCTTCAATTATTTAAAATATGATTCTGAGAAGGGTGGCAACTATGGCCTTCTCTAGAATGACTATGGACTTTCTCTACCTCTCTGTCTCTGTTTTTGTCTGTCTCTCTGAGTCTGTCTCTGTCTCTGTCTGTCTCTGTCTGTCTCTCTGTCTCTATCTCCCCCCTCTGTTTCTGTCTCTGTCTTCCTCTCTGTCTCTCTCTGTCTTCCTCTCTGTCTTTATCTCTCTCTCTCTCTTTTCACATACAAATGATATGACAGACAAAAAGATCAAGAATTACTGTATTCTAGTCAAACTACACCTTTTAGACAGGAAAACTCAGGCCCAGAGAGGAGCATCATGCTTGCCTACAGGTAAAGTTGACAAACAGAAATGGCCACAATAAGATTTGAATTTCCAATGAAGCAGGAGAGGTTTGTGTGATAGAAGAAAGAACTCTCAGACAGGAAGGGTTTTTCATGGCCACAAAGAAAGGCTAAGAGACTTTCTTTGTCTATAATAATCTCTCTGGATTTGTTTGATGCAAGAGATTGACTAGATGATTCTTTAGAGCTTTAGGAATCTTATCATTACATGATTTCAGAGCTTACACAGTATTAAGATGTTGTCTCAAGAGAACTATCTTGCAATCAAGGTCATCTAAAAGCTGGAACGGATTGGATTTTCCTTTCTTGCTCTCTCTTTCTCCTTGCTCCTCCTTAACATGCTTTTTTTCCCAAGGCACACTGGTTTGTTTGCCATTCTTCAGAATCTCCTTGAAAACTTCTGATATGGCCTTTCCTTTCTATATCTTCAGGACCCTCCTTATTGAAATCTCACCCACCCTATGTAAATCCCCTTTACCGACTTTCCAACAAATGCTCATTACACCTCTGCTGAAAGACTTTCAGGAATGAGATAGGTGCAACCCACTGAAGCAGATCACTATGATTTTGGACTTTTGTAACTGATGGGAAGTTGTTTGGTTTGTTTTTGTTTTTGTTTTTAGTTTTTGATGTGGAGCTGAAGCCTTACTCTAAAAATACTTTTCACAGCCCTATCCTCTTCTCCAAGGTCAAGTAGAGCCCAAGAGCTGCTTCTTATAGGGAATTGGGTAAAATAGTCAAGGATAAAGTGACTTCTCTACCTCCTGCTTCTTTGAGCGCTTTCTCAGAGGACATAAAAAAGAAAACCTTCCTAACAAATGATACTGTTCAAATGTGTAAATCACTGCCTTGGTAGGTAATAAATTCCTTATGAATAATAGGAAGCAATCCCCTGATCTAAGCAAAAAACAATAACTAAAAAAAAAAAAAATTGGTGGACTAAACCATTTCCAGGTAGATTTTCAAAATACTGGTAATTATTGAGCAGAACCAAAAGAATACTATACACTAACAGTAACATTATATGAATAATCAACTATTAGACTTCGTTGTTCTCAGCAATACAATGATCTAAAATAATTTTAACAAACTAATGATGGAAAATGCTATTCACATCCAGAGAAAGAACTATGGAGTCTCAATGCAGATTGAAATTATTTTTTTCTTTTGTTGTTATTTTTTTCTCATGGTTTTTCCCCCTTTTTTCTGATTCTTCTTCCACATCATGACTAATGTGCAAATGTGTTTAATATGATTGTACATGGATAACATAATAGATTGGTTGCCATCTTGGGGAGAGAGAGAAAAAAAAGGAAATCAAAATCCTGTGTAAATTTCAAAAACTAATAAATATTTTAATTATATTTTTTCTGGTTACATATGTACATTAAGTTTTAAATACATATTTCTTTATGAATCATTTTAGGGGAAAAAATCAGAACAAAAGGGAAAAATCACAAAAAATAGAAAAAAAGGGGAAAAAGTGAAAATAGCATGTATTGATTTACATTGTCTTCAAAAAACTAACAATTTAAAAAATTGATAATCCTTAGATTTGACAGGTTTCTAAGAAAAGACTGAGTCACTATTTTAAGACATATTATAGAAAGGATTCTGAATCAGATAAGAGTTGCACTCAGGTCCACTCCAACACTGAGAGTCAGGCTCTCAGGGTCTTACAACAAGCATTTATTTTTTAATATATTTTAATTTATTTCATTAAGTAGTTTCCAATTACATATAAATTTTTAGAGTAAAGTGAGATTTATTTTTTCAATATATTTTTACTTTTTTCTTAAATATTTCCCAATTACATGTTAACATTTTAGCATTCATTTTTTAAAAATGAGTTCCAAATTATTTCTTCCCATCTCAAAAAGGTAAGCATTTTCATACTGATTATGCATGTGAAGTCATGAAAAATGAATTTTCATATTAGCCATATTGCAAAAGAAAACATAAAAAATCAAAAAAAAATAAAGCTAAAAAATATTCTTTAATCTGCATCCAGAGTTTACCAGTTTTTCCTCTGGAGTTGGATAATATTTTTCATCACATATCCTTTGTAATTATTTTGAATTACTGTCTTTATCAGAAGAGCTAAGTTTTGCACAGTTTATCACCCTTAAAATCTTGCTGTTACCATATATAATGTCCTCGGTCTGCTCACTTCACTTTGCATCAGTTTATATTTTTTTCTTTTTGAAACCATCCTGTTCATCATTTATTGTAGTAAAATAATATTCCATCACAATCATATGCAACAACTTGCTCAGATATTCCCTTGGGAAGTGATGGACACTCCCTTGATTTCCAATTCTCTGCCACCCCAAAAAGAACACCTAAAATATTTTTGTACAAATAAGTCTGTTTTTCTTTGATATCCTTGGGGTATTTATTTATTAGTGATATCATGGGCCAAAAAATTTGCAGTTTTATAGCCTTTGGGTATTGTTTCAAGTTATTCTTTTAAATGGTCGTACCAGTTCACCTCCATCAACAATGCATTAGTGTCTCGATTTTTCCATATCTTCTCTAACATTTGTCATTTCATTTTTTTTCCATGCTAGTCAATCTGTTATGTATAAGGTGATACTTCAGAGGGATGTTTTTTTTTGCATTTATTTAATCAATAGTAATTTAGAGCTATTGATAGCTTTTATTTCTTCTTCTGAAAACTGTCTAGAATGAGTATTTATTAAGTGTCTATTTGCCACACACTGTACTAAGAATTTTCCAAATAGTATCATGTTTGGCCCACAAAAAAACCCTGTGAGATATGTGCTATGATCCCCATTTTACAAGTGATAAATTTGGGTAGAGATAAAATGACCTGCACAGGGTGACACAGTTAGAATATGAAGTTGTATTTAAATTCAGTTCTTTCTGATTTCAGTCTCACCTCTTTCCACTGTACCATTTATTCGCCTCAGAAAATTCCAGTCCAGGAAAGTGAACCTTGGCTAAAGTCAGACAATTAGTTGGTGTCACAGAAAGGATTAGAACTCTTCTCCTGGCTTTCTGTTCTAAGTTCACAGTCAATAGACAGTCTTAAAAAGTTAGGTATGACAATGAGGTCATACAGGCCAATTTCAATGGTCTTGTGATGGGGAGAGCCATCTTCATCCCCAAAGAGGGACTATGGGGACTGAATGTAGATCACAACAGAATATTTTCACCTTTTTTTTTTTTTTACTGTTGTTTGCTTGCTTTTGTTTTCTTTCTTGCTCATTTCCCCCCTTTTTGATCTGATTTTTTTTGTGTGTGTGCAATATGATAGATGTGGAGATATGTATAGAAGAATTGCACATATTTAACACAGATTGGATTGCTTGCTTTTTAGGGGAAGAGGTAGGGAGGAAAGGAGAAAAATTTGGAATACAAGGTTTTGCAAGGGTAAATGCTGAAAATTATCTTTGCATGTATTTTGAAAATTAAAAGCTACTATTAAGAATAAATAAATAAATAAATGTTTTTCTTTTTTTAAAAAAAAGTTAGTTATGAGGCTGACCTTGAGGAATTCTCCAGGGGATAGTTGGTTGGTATTTAATATTCATGATTCAGAAACTGCATATCCTTTACTACCCACTAGCTCTAATCCAAACTAAGATGCCAAATGTTTTGGACTAAAGTTTTGCTGCCTTTTTTTCTTTCTCCCATCTAAAGTGAGATCTGCACCCCCTTCAAGGAAATACCTCCCCTCCAAAAAATAACCCATTAATAACAAAATTATAAAACTGGAATCAAGTTGAGAGAAAGTGTTCCCCTGATGAATGATTTAAATAAACCTATTAATTATCTGAGGCTTATCGTGCCTGTGTGTGGCAGTGGCAGCTTCTAAATAATGTAAGTTTGGAAGCCTCAGCATCTATTACATTTAATTACTTTTCCCCTGTGGCGTGTATGATAAAGACATAGCAATAAACAAGCTCAGGTCCCCCCTAAACCCATATACCAAAGGTGACTCTCAGCGCCCAGCCAGGGAAGGAGCCTGAGCTCCTGCTGCCTAGGAGTGATTCAGCATGGTTTCCACTGAGCAGGGAAAGTGGAAGGGGCAGGTCTGGCAGCCAGTGGAGGAAGGAGGCTGGGGTCAGAGTTGATGGGACAGGACCCTGGACAGCAACACCTTCAGAAGCTGCTATCTCAACTAAGAGCTTCATCAATGCATCTTTTGCCTCTCTTGTGGACTTCATTCCAAGAGGCATCTCTGAATGGCACCTGGATCCCTGGGATTTTCTAGGGTGTTTCTTAGGCACCATGTCCACCTTTCTGGACTTTTCACAAGTCTTTCACAGGGACATTTCTATTTCTATTTCCCCTTTAATAGACACATTTATGAAATCAATTAATAAAGTAAGGAGCTTCTTTTGCTCTTCCATTATTCCCTTTAGTTGAGTATAAAACCCAGAATGCCCTGTTCCCCCAAAATGCAAAAAGAATGCATTCCTCCTTCTGAAGAAATAAAAACCCAGCCTTGACTCTCTCTCAGCTCACTGCCCATTAGTCCAGATTAAGGTCCCCCATGTACTTGCTTCCTAAACTGGACCATTTAGCCTCATGAACCTGCTCTGAATTCTTTCACATAATGACCTTCCTGTTTCCTCTTCACTTTTTAGCCTTCTCCAACCCTTCAAAAGGACTTCAAAAGGATTTTTTTCCCTGTATCTTGTATCTAGTTATCTGTATCTATGTCGTGATTTCACTGATGCACTCTGAGGTCAGGGAGAGTCTCACTTTTGACTCCATATTTTGTCCTGGCCAATAGAAGATACGTAATCAGTGATTGTTAGCTTTTATTGAATCTGGCCTCTATCACTTACTCTGTGATCTAGGGCAAATACATTTCTCTCTCTGAGCCTCAGTTTTCTTATTTGTAAAATGAATGGGTTAAACTAGATGGTTTCTTCAACTCATGAAGGGCTCCAGGAGTCCCAAATGATCCATTGACTTATGGTCCTCTGGGACACTGGACATCAAGGTTTCTACTGAACTTCAATTTTTCTTTTTCTCCCATAAAATTCATTTCTTTTTTTTGTTTGTTTGTTTTATTTTACTTTAACATTTTCCCCTAGTTACATTGAAAATATTTTTTAACATTTGTTTTTAAAACTCTAGGGGTCCCCAAACTTTTTAAATAGGGAGCCAGTTCACTGTCCCTCAGATTGTTGGAGGGCCAAACTATAGTAAAAACAAAAACTCTGTTTTGTGGACCTTTAAATAAAGAAACTCCATAGCTCTGGGTGAGGGGGATAAACATCCTCAGCTGCTGCATCTGGCCTGCAGCCGTAGTTTGAGGACCCCTGCGAGTCTAGATTATCTCCCTTATCCCCATCTACAATTAAGAAACCACCTGTAAAATTATAAAAAACAAAAATGCATTTCTTAAATATCTCTATCTCTATTTATCTCAGTCTCTGTCTCTCCTGTTGCTATATCTCTATCTTTTTCTAGCTCTGGCTCTGGCTCTCTGGCTCTGGCTCTGATTCTGGTGCTCTCTCTGTCTCTGTCTATCTCTCTTTGTTTCTGTCTCTGTCTCTCTGTCTCATACACACAGAGAGACACGCACACACAATACACAGATATACATCCCTACAGACTCACTTGAATATACATTGTATAAAAAGAATGGATGTCAGGGCAAAGCTGTCAAGAGAAATGAAAATGCATCGCCCCTGACAGAGGAGCTGGGATCGCAGCTGGAGCTCTGGAAACTGTTTCTCTTCAGACATTGGGCCCACGGCCCCCACGCCGCTCCTTAGAAAACTAGGGGGACAGATGGGAAGGATTTGGAGACCTAATGCATGAGAAATGAATTTGCTGAGAGGGGGACTGGGAGAGTGGGGATCAATGGGGAGTGTCTGGGGAAAACAACACTGACAGCTTTATGTATATTTAGAAGGAAAGAGAGAGGAAAAATCCAGAATGGCCCAATGCCCAAGAAAGTGCCTGGAGATGCTTTAATGAATAGCAAAGGAGCTACACTGGTGAAAATATTCCAGTGTGGGCCTTTCTCAGTGAAGACAATGGACAAAGCAAAAGAAAAATGTCTGGGAAAGGAGGCTCCAACTTCTCTTTGTTCTTTTTAATGGTTTCTTAGATTCCCTAAGACAAGATTCTCATTCCTGTCTGTCTGGAGGTCTGTCCTTCCTTCAATGAGTAGGAGGCAGCTGAGCAGTAATGGGCAAAGAGCTGGAGCTGAAAAGGGAGACTGATTGAAATCCCAACTCTGTGCCTATCTTGCTTGGCCAAATGGCAGACCTGAGGAATATAAGATAGACTGGACATGGAAAATACGATGGCAAATGGTGGCTCCGGACCTGGACAAAGACCCAAGAACTATTTAAGTATGGATTCAGAAGCTCACTCACCATCTGGTAGTGGGCAATTTACTTCTTTTGTCTGTGCCTCAGTTTCCTCATCTCTAAAATGCAGAGAATCCTCGCAATAGCTTTCTCACAGGGGCATTATGAGACAATGGGCATTGTAAGCTGAGCTGTAATTGTTCTTTTCAACTATATCTCATACACGAGGCAGTGAAAGGAGCCCCAGCTTAGGAGGCTTACAGAACCAGATATTCAGAGGTGAAACAGATCTTAGAAAGCATCCAGTCTAATCCCTTCAACTTGGAGAAACCCAGAGAAACAAAAATAGCTCATCCAAGGTCATAGGCTCATAAATTTGGAGCTGAAAAGGTTGGCTACTGGGGAAACCGAGGCTCAGAGAGATTAAAGTCGTAAGAGACAAACAACAGAGCCACTTCACTAATGACCATGTAGCCTAACCCCTCCTCCTTTTACAAATGATGAAACGGAGGGTCACAGAACAGAAGGGAGTTTCTGAAGAGTTGCCTAGATTCTAGGGGTCCTCAAACTTTTTAAACAAGGGGCCAGTTCACTGTCCCTCAGACTGTTGGAGGACCGGACTATAGTAAAAACAAAAACTTTGTTTTATGGGCCTTTAAATAAAGAAACTTCTTAGCCCTGGGTGAGGGGGATAAACGTCCTCAGCTGCTGCATCTGGCCTGTGGGCCATAGTTTGAGGACCCCTGGCGAAGGTAAGCATCAGAAGGTGGATCTGAAGCCAGCTCCTGATTGTAATCACTGCTGCTCTATTGCTCCATAAAGTCTCACAGGGTCAATGAAAGTAAACTTGGCTCTCTTCTACATTTGTCGAGTCACCTTTAAAAAATAATCCCCCTCTTCAGCCCTCGGTTTCTCCTTCTGAAAGAGAACATGCAGAGTAAGTGATCTCTAAGGCCCTCTGAAGATATGACATCCTCTCCCATTCTGAATTGGTATTATAGGTATTGGGCTAGCACTGATGTGGTTGTGGCCCATCTCTCCCTTTCTAAGAGTCCTCAGATCCCACCTCTGAGTGGTAATTCAATTGGAGCATCTCAGAAAGGGACTGAAATTATCACAGAATTAGAAAGTGCTTGGATTAGGGATCAGAAACCTGGACACAAACTCTGTCCCTACCACCAACTGTCCATATGGTCTCAGGCAGGCTAACTGATGCTCAGCTTCCCTATTTTAAAAGGAACTTATAGGGTCCCTTCTAGCCTCTATCAACTATTAGGCATAGTTTAGTTTCTTGTTTTTATTTGTAATTTCTTAAATCCTGAATGACCATATCAAATGAGAATTTCTGAAAGATTTCAGAAAGATAAGACTGTACCTGAAACTGTGAATCTGTATTATATATACCGTGAGTTTCCATTTAAATAGGTAGTAAAATCATTGGGCTTTCAAAGCTGCCCTGCTTGTCTGCATTTCTTGATGGACTTCTGTGTTTCTTCAGTTCCTTTTTCTTTTTGGGGGAGAGGGTTTTCTCCTTTTCCATCCCTTCTCTTTTTCTAATTGCCTCTCCCAAAGTAAAAAAAAAAGATTTGCATTATTAAGGATTTACTATATGCCAGGTTCAATCTTGATGCTAGAGATATAAATATAAATATAAAGGATAAATTGATCCCTATTTACAAAGATGTGTGTGTGTGTAAGAGCAAAAAAGAGAGACAGAGACATAGAAATAGACACAGACACAGAGAAACACAGAGACAGAGACAGACACACAAAGAGAGACAGAGACAGACACACAAAGAGAGACAGAGACAGAGAAATAGACACAGACACAGAGAGACAGAGACAGACACACAAGAGAGACAGAGACAGAGAAATAGACACAGACACAGAGAAATAAACACAGACACAGAGAGACAGAGACAGACACACAAAGAGAGACAGAGACAGAAATAGACACAGACACAAAGAGAAAGAAACAGAGAGAGACAAAGACATACAGAGAGATAGAGAGAAGAGACAGACACGAAGAAATAGACACAGACACAGAGAAATAAACACAGGCACAGAGAGACAGAGACAGAAATAGACACAGACACAAAGAGAAAGAAACAGAGGGAGACAAAGACAGAGAGATAGAGACATAGAGACAGACAGACAGAAACCAATCTGTTTGAGAGAGAGAGAGGGAGGAGGAAAAGAGGGAAAAAGGGAGGGAGGAAGGGAGGGAGGGAGGGAGGGAGGGAGGGAGGGAGGGAGGGAGAAAGAGAAGGAGGGAGGGAGGAGGACAAAAAGAGATACAGAGAGAGAGAGACAGACACAGACAAAAGCAGATAGTCAGACAGAAACAGCGAGGCAGAGAATTCATACCAATAGAAAGTCCCTCCCTCTTTATGTAGGACCAGTAAAAATGAGAGTATTTTCTAGATTGTGTAATAAAGAATGGGGGTGTGTGGTAGAGATGTTCAGGAAGTTAATTTTAATCGCACCAATCTAGCAAAATGATGACAAAGGAGGAGGAGGTATTACTACCCAGTCTCTTGGTTTATTAGCCTTGGGGTATTTGCATTGTGGATTGCTAGAGCTCTGCCAGTCAAACTCAGAAATATATCTCATTCTAGCTCTTGAGAACATGAGGAAGCAGGTAGCAGAGCACACTTGAATGGGGAAGATCATTCTTTTCTATGACTCCATGTTTCCCACACACACACTTGTCAAGTCAGTTCATCAACTTCTCCTGGGATGGAGATTGTAGCATCCTGTATGAGATTGTCCATGGAAAACTCATTGACACGCAAATTCTGCCAGTACCCTCAGGAGGCAATGGCCACCTTGCTCAATGTTCAGATTGAAGCAAAAGAAGGAAATCTCTGTGAGGTCTCCTGAGCACAAAATCCTGCCAAATGGGGAGATCTCTCAGTGGCCCATCTGCTGTCCACTCCCACTTTCAGTAGTCCCGTCCATGACATCATTCTGTACTTCACAAGCCAAGATGATGGTACAGACTTGCCATCCTGCAGCAGCTCTAGCCAAAAGGAGGATTTAAGAGTCCTTAAGTATCTTAGTATCATTACCTCACTGGAAACACATAACAGGTAGTATATGGACATAGATTTTTGTTATTTTCATCTTACATATTGTGGCGTGACAGAGCTAGAAGAGAAGTTGTCTAATCCAGTCTCCTAATTTTAGAGATCAGGAAAATGGGTTCAAGCAGAGGGGCAGTGACTTATCCAAGCTCCTCTAGGTGGTAAGGAGCAGAGAGAGTGTTCAAATCATCAGCCCTTCTTTCCAAACCCAGCTGTCTTGTGATCACAATATACAGAGGAAGAACAGAAGACTCAGCAAAACAAAGGGATCTGGCTAGGAGTATAGCGTTTTATATATCTACATGGAAGGGACTGAGACACTATCATGTCCAGATGGTAGACTACAGATGAGAAAATTGAGGTTCAGGGAGCTTATGACCTGTCGACACTCACACATCTAACAAGAACGTAGGAAGGATTTGAAGCCAATTTTTCTTGTTTCCAAGTACAGTATTCTATCCATCACATCACATCATTATGGGCAGTACTTAACCAAGATGAGAGTGAACTCCAGACCATCTAATTCCCAAATCTTTCTCCTACCACGACTATTTGAGAGTGATCCTAAAAGGATCACATGGGAATAAATTCCAATATCTTGTCCTCATTGAAGCAGTGTTGGCACAATGGAAGGAACCATGCATGGGGGTCAAAAGACCTATGTTCAAATACCACTTCTGACACTTACTCCCTGTGTTGTCATGGGCAAATAACTTAAGCTTTCTGGGTCTCAGTTTCCTTATCTACACAATAGGGATAATAATATTTCTCATAGGGTTGTTGCAAGAATTAAATGATATGAATAAAGCATTTTAAAAACCTTAAATCTCTATGAATTATCAATGTTATCATCATCATGATTTCCATTAATATTATCATTATCATCATCATCACCACCATTAATATAACAAGCTAATCGACCAATGGGTTACAAGTCTTTGCTAAAGTTGTGGTTCTATCAGTCACAACTTACCATCTCTGGGTGGAGAGGTTTCTAACAAAGTCAACATTTGAACATAAACAGGAGTCAAAAAAAGCCCCCAAATTTGTAAACCTCCTAACCCTAATTCTTATAGACATAGATAACATATTTCTAGAAGTTCTTTCTCAATGACTAATTTTTAAATACTATTTGTTTCTCCTAAAAATTTAGAAATAATTATAACAATTCTAGATTTGTAAATAAACAAGGAAACGAACAAACAAATAAGTAAAAAATATTTTTTCCTTATAAAAAAATAGCCATAATGCTTTCAAGGTTTGGTCTCTCTGACCTTCACTGAACCTCAAAGATTCTTGCCTGAATTTTTATTAAAATGCCTCAGTCTTTTAAATTGAGAATTCTCTCCCAGCTAGACCTCCTGAGGGCTCCCTAAAGGGAAATGAACTCATGGGACTGAAAATGTAATATGCTGTGTAGATTTTTTTTATATGAAAGTATCAAGTTCAAAGTTTTAATATATACAGTATTAATCATAAAACATACCAATTTGTGTTTAAAAAATAACTTTCCTAGAACTGGAAGTGATTGGAAAACATTTCATGATTACAATCATTCCATTCTGAACTAAAAATTTATTAATGGAAATAGGATGACCTTAACATAACTAGTGAACATAGACTCTGAACTTACCCAGTGACAAACACATTCACACACACACATACACACACACACACACACACACACACACATTCCCACCCATCAACCACCCCCACTCTCCCATGGGAGAGTCTGCTGTGCTTTTGAGAATATTGTGAATTTCTACTTATTTCTTGTATAGTCAAGATGAGAGGACACATTGCTCATCTACATGTAGAAGGCCCTTCAGAGATGAACTGGTCCAAACCCTTTATTTACAGATGAGCAAAGTGAGGCCCAGGAAAGTCAGAGAATCATAGCTTTAAAATTTTGTCACATCAGAAGTTTTTTTGTCCACATGTATATTAGGACAGTGTGGTGAAATCACAGCATAGGTTTAGAGATCTTAGTCACTAAAAAGATTCCAGGAGGAAAATTATTAGAGCAAAGGAAAAAATCAATCTCACATAAAAAGAAAGGGGAAAAAAATAAAGAGACCCTGAACAAAGCTACAAGAGCTTCAATCTAACTAATGCAAAAGAGCATCTGTTGATATGAAAAAAAAAGGGAAATGGAAAAAAAAACCCTAATGATATTAACATTGATTATCACCATTTCCTATAATTCAACTAATGTAAACTAATTGATACCCTCCCAAAAGAAGCCAAATATTCACACACACACACACACACACACACACACACACAAAATTGCCTTGGCTAAGAAACACTTAACCTCCTTGCCAAGTAGGGAAAGATGACAGTCAAGAGAAATACTGATTTAGAATGCAAACTCATGTATAAGACACTACAGAATCAGACGGTGGAAGATTGGTAGCAGCATTATGACATAGCATAAAATGAAATAGATCTGTTCCATTTTCAATCTCTTTGTTCTCCTTCAACCAATTTTATTCAAGAATATATTCTTGAATGTTATGGCTCATTTCAGTCTCAAGTTTTCTATAGAGATAAAGTGGAACTAATTGCAAGAGAGAAATAGAAAGAAAGGGAAAGAAAGAGAAAGAAAGAAAGGAGAACCTGAAAAGTACAGAAAAATTAATTTCACATTACATTTGTTTCATGAACTCAAACAAAAACAAGTCAATTAGACAACAACTGACTCAGAACAAAATATAATATTAAATGTTTTTTCCACCCTGAAACCTCTTCTATAATACCTGAAGATGAAAAGGATTCTTTGATAAATACAACCATAAAGGCAAGTGTCATTAATGATGCTCCGGGTATTAACATCAATGAATCAGCTGTCATAAACAATGTTTTCTAGAGGATCCAAATGTAGAAGAAATTTTCCAAACAGACCGCCATATTTTAGATGCTTATGTTTATGGATGAAATTTGTTATTACTCAAAATCCATTATTACTCATTGACCTAACAATTCAGAAGGAAAAAAAAACTAAATGGATGAAAAAAAATGCCTATTGCCCAGACTATGACATACAGATGTATCATCAATCCATTAAGTTTTTATATCAATGAATTTATCAGGGCCAAGAACCACAGAGGGATAATGTTATGGGTCCCAAATTCAATGAGGGTGGAGTGGGTGGGAAGAGAGCCAGATGGATTTCATTTGGGAAAATGGGCAATGCTTTAAGCATTTCACACTGCTCCTTGGCATGAATGGTTATATTTTCCAGACAAAACTGTTCTGGTGATGCTGTATGTTTGTGAATCTGTAAACAAATGAATCCTTGGAAAATAAGGTTTATAGGACACTCCAAGAGCAGTGGAGAGATGGCTGGTAGACAATAGTAGGTTGGAACAGACTCTCAAAGGCATACTATGGCAGTGACACTTGATTTGTTTTGGCCCATGGATCCCACTGGAAGTCTGGTAAAATCTATGGAGTTTTCTCAAAATTATAGTTATACATATATCATATGTACATATGTGTATACGTTATATGTACATATGTGTATATGTTATTTATACACATGCTCACAAATGAAGAAAATGCAAATTTTAACTTAGATGTAAGTGAAAATAAAGATTTTTTTTCCCATCTAAGTTCATGAGTCCCTTTAAAAATTAGGTATGGACTCTCCTACAGAGTAAGTGATTATTGTTGTTGGTGGTGGTGGTGGTGATGGTGGTGGCAGTGGGTGGTCCTTCATTTCTGAAAAGAATCAATGATATCAGGAGGGTGATTTCTTAACTTGCAAGTGAAGTGGATATAAGTGAGCCAGAGCTATGTATTCCTTTCTCCCAAGTCATCAATGGCAAGTCATCTAGATCAGAACAATTGGAGACGATCCCCTTTTTTAAGCTAAGGATGTAACAAACAAGTGAATAGAGTCACCATGAAAATGGGCTAGGTCTATATTAAGACAAAGGCATTAACTAATTAAAAGCCCAAGAGTTGCATTAGTACCCATGAAATGTGAAGGGAATTGGTTGATTTTCTCTAGAAGAGGTATGAGTTGAAGGTGACAGGTGGACAGGCCATTCCACCCTCAGGGATCTCAATTTGCTCATCTATATAAAGGGCTTGAATTAGATGTTTGGAATCTTTTTGAATCTAAGATCTTTTCCAGATCTAATCCCAATGATTTTATGTGAAATACAAGACTTGTATTGGTCCTATGTGCTTATAAAATAAAAACACACTTCCCGTTCATTGGAAAGATTGGATACATATTCTAGTCAACTAAGCATTGATCAAAGAGTCACTAAGATTTGGCTTCCCATTGTGATTCTGCCACCATCCTTTGGCAGAAAACCTCAGTTTCCTCATCTTTGAAAAAGAGCTACAAGCACCTATAGTGCCTCTTTCTTGGGGGTTTTTGTGGAGAAAGCCTTAATAGACTGTGGCACCCAATATAAATACTAACTGTTGTTATAATAATTATTATCTTTCTCTAATGGCCCAATCAAGGCAAAAGTCTTTGCTTTGGGAAACTAACAATTAGCTTTGGTAAGAGAAATGCAAACAGATGATTATGAGTGACTTTGCTAAATCATCTTTTCAGTAGCAGACGTTAGTCAGACTTTATCTGATACCATACACAAAACACGTTCCAATGGCCATATACATGTGTTTGCTATCTAAATAGTCATAGTAATGAGATCAGCTTTAAATGATATACAAAATCTCTCCCTCAGGGAAATCCAGAAAGGGAGCTTTTTCTGGTATTCTGTGCAGGGCTGAATAAGCCCAAGTGTTTACACAAGATTTTTTCCCCTAATTCTTCCCCTAAAGAGCATGAGACTGATCATCTGATGATAAATATTTATCTAAGATTTTTTTTTCCAAACGTCAGTGTGATAAACTGAACCTTGACATAATCAATAAAGCCAAGAGGATCAGTTAATCTACATTAGAACCTTCTGAAGATATTTCAGCAGTGGCCATGATTCTAAAGTGCTGAGGGGGCTTAAAAGGATTGACCCAATTAAGCACATAGCCTATGCACTTAATAAATCCTACCACGGCTTTCAAGGCTACATGGAAAGCAAAGGGCTAGATGCTGGGAAAATGCATGAATAGTTGCCACTACTATAACAGTTTAAATGTGCCTGAAGACATTCTAATGAAGGATCAGAGAAAAGTTACTCTAATTCAGAAGGGAAGCACAAGGTTGTTATCTTGTAGCTATAAAGGAACCTAGAGAACACCAAGTCTACTCTCTTGTCTTTACAGATTAGTAAACTGAGGCAAGGAAGGAAAAAAATGGCAAGGCTTTATAAGGTGCTGGTGACAGATTCAGACTTTCTGATTGTCTGTAAATTGTAATATACTAGAAAGAAAACAAATTCCCTGGAGTTCTCAGCTAAGTTGATGGGCTTCCTCTGGATATGTGAATGGAATTTAGGATTTTAGGGGGAAGAGGGAAAGGTTTCATGTCTCATTGTGCAATACATTAGAATCTCCAGATCTTTTTCGAATTAAATTTTGTCTAGTGATACTTTACTGATATTATACTTGGAAAACAGATTTAAGTATAAGTTAAGTACAAAACTTTATTTTTATCCTTATTACATTTCACCTCATCAGATTTGACTCATTAATTCTCATGCATCAGCATCTTTTTGGATCCTGACTCCATTGTACAAAATGTTAACTGTTGCTCTAAACTTTTTTTTTAATTTGGAAATAAGATGAGGGAGATATATATGTATTTACATACATACATATGTATAATAGATATGTAGATATATGTATATATATGAATACATATACACATATGCCTTTATCCACGTTTTGCACACCACAAAGCCAAAGATAAATCCCTGGACACCACACAGGACAAGTCTTTCATGGAGGATAACACGGATTAATCTTGCCTTTGCCTTTCTACTTTTTTCTGCTCCACTTTAGGATGCATTCATAGCCTGCATCTCATCTCACTGAGAAAAATTGTATGAATCTCTTTGTCAAGTACTTCACTGAAATTCGGGTATACTATGTCTCCAGCATTTAACAAATCAAAAAAGAGAAATGAGGCCAGTCTGGAATGATATGCTTTTGATGAAGCCACACTGGCTATTTGTAATAACTGTGTCCTCCAGATATTTTCTACCAATCCAGTTGATGCTATGATTTGAATTTTACTAGGAAAGGCAGTCTCACTCACTTGACAAGAGTTTGCCAGTTCCTTTCTCTTTTCTTTTGAAAGTTAGGCCCACGTGTGCCCCTCTGCAGTCCTTTGATTCTTCTCCCATTCTCTTGGATAATTCAGATCTCACTGCAAAAAGTTCTCCACTCATAGTCACCAAATCTTTTAGCATCCACAAGGATGTAGATCATCTGGATTTGGTAACATTGAGCCATTGAGGGCATTTAGGTAATTTCTTACTACATGCTGTCTTATTTTGGGCACAGGTTCCTCATTACCCATAGATTGCTCTGTCTTTTCCAGAATATAGACCTTTATCCCTTCCATCACAGAGAAGAAATAAGCAAATTCTGGGACAAGCACATTGTCACCTCTCTGTTTTCAATTGTTGCAAACTCATTTTTCCTAAACAGCTTCTTTTATCTTCTCCCTTTCCCCAAATATAAATAAATATTTTGTTCTCTTTGGTTTTTCACACTAGCCTCAAGTTTGTTCTGAGGTTTAGAAATCCTGAAACTCTTTTATATTCAAGTGTTCTGCTTTTGCACCCCTCCTTTACATAGTCTTGCTTTCATATGCCATGTCATTAAAAATGATGTTGATTGGTGAATTCCTTTTGCATCCTCATCAGTCTTTTAAAGCAATTCTGCATTTCTCTTCTCTTTAGTCACAAAAGAAGGCCCCAAACATTAAGGGCTGTGTAGTATACAAGATTAGGACATAGCATGCCAACAGGTCGACTTTGATTTCTTTTGTTAATGCTTTGTAGTTGTGTGAATTGAAGGAAGGCACAATGAGTCTTAGCTTCCTCTTCTGAAAAATGGTCACGATCATACTTATTTTAACTAATTCAGAGAAGTGTTGTGAGAAGGGCATATTATGCTAATCATAAAGATCTACAAAAAATGACTTATTCAAAATTTCAACTGGAGTCACTTTTTAATCATTGCAGAAACACAGATAATTCACCTGTGGCCAAATATCACTATGGTACCATTCCCATGATTTAATCCTCCCACTCCAGCAGGCACATATCCTAGGATCTACCCCTCTGGAAGTCGTCTCCCACCTGTCATCTACCATAATGCATTATTGGTGTCTTTTACAAATTGACCATAGTCTACTTTCTTTGAAGTTATTGTTCTACAAGCCATTTCCTCTGTAAGCACTGAGACAGCAGAGAAGATGTTTTATTCATCTCTCTATCTCCCCCAGTGCTCAGAGTGTTGTAGTCACTCAATTAATATCTGTCGAGTACAATTGTATTGATTGGACAGCTTCCTGAGGTGGTGAGCTTCTTGTCATTGCAGGTGTTCAAACAGCTGGATGACTACCTGCCAGGGATGTTGTGGCAGAGGCTGCTTCATTCAGAGAGAAGTTGGAATAAAGACATATGTCAGATACCATGGGGCAATATAGCCCAACGGATATCTCACCAAAAAAAACTACCTTTTATAATAGCAGAGAAGAATCTCCTCTTTAAAAATAAAACTTTCATTCTACCACTTTCTTATGTACATTAATTTTGTTTATGTAGACTATTTTGATTTTCATGGATCAAAATTATCTATTTTATAATTATTTTCCTTGCTTGGTTAAAAAAAAAAAACTCAAACTGGAATGAGAGGGAAACTCAATCTCTTCCAAAATATCCTGTACTACTTTGTGACCATTCTAAGTCTTATACAAGAATCATAATATTCAGTTATAATCAGCCTCTCTAATTCCCATTCCATGTTCCTCGGCATTCCAGCATTGGACTTAGAGTCAGGAAGACGTGTTCAAATGCAGCCTCAGATACTTACTAGCTCTCTGATCTTAGCCAAGTCAGCTAACTCTTCTCTGCCTCAGTTTCTTCATTTGTTCTATGGGTATAATAATAGCATTACCTTTCACAGAGGCAGCTAGGTGATTCAGTGGATAGCATTTTAGGCTTGAGATTAGGAAGACTCCTTTTCTTGAGTTCAAATCTGACTTCAGAAACTTACTAGTTGAGCGACCCTAGAATTGGATCTGAAAAGTGATCTGGAGAACGAAATGGCCAACCAGAATATCAGTATCTTTGCCCAGAAAATCTCAAATGGAGTCAAGTAGAGTGAGACACAACTGGAATAATTCAGCTCTAAGACCTCTCAGAGTTGTTGTGAGGATAAACAAGATCTTTGTATAAAGTTCTATAAAAATGCTAACTGTAATTCTCCCCTGGACCCAGGCAGAACAAGGCTAGTCCCTCTTCAGTATAAGAGTTCTTTAAATTCTAGAGGGCAGTCATCATGCTTCCACCTTAGCCTCTTCTCCATTTCCTTCAACTGACTCTCAGGGTCTTAGGCCCCTTCACTAAACTACTTCACCTCAGCTTCCCGGAGTGCCTCAGAATGCTGCTCAAGTACTTTGTCCAGGAAGTCTTTCCTGATCTCCTCCATTGCTGGTGCCCCTTCTCCCTACCTATCTGGCATTTAACTAAGTGCTAGCTATTTTGCATTTAGTCTCCATTTATTTATTTCATATCTCCAAAAGTTCCATCACTAAAAGGCTGAAGATTGGTGAGGTAGCCAGCTCTCTGGACTTAGCTAGGCTGGTTCTCAGGAAATAGACTTAACCTATTCCTGTCACCCAACTAGAAGCCTTTCCAGCCTGGTAGAGCTTGGATGGCAGATCTGATGAAATAAAAATAAGAACCATGAACCCAGGATCACTTCCTAAGCCAGATTAGGCATGGGGACAGGACCTTTTGGGGGAATGCTAATGGAGACAATCAAAGGTTCCTTCTTGTTTTTTAATTATAGCTTTTTATTTACAAGACATATATATGGACGCATGAATATACACAAACACACTTGACTTGTCAAATAGATTGTCTTCTCCTTGCAAGAAAAGGTTGTTTTATTGTTTGCTTATATTTTTATCCCTATTGTTTATAACAATGCCTGACACACAACAGTCCCTAAATAAATGCTTGCTCTTTTCTTGAATCTTCCCAGCTTTTTAATGCCCTTCCAAATCATAGCACTCAGAATAGAATCTGGTACTCCAGATTCAGTTTAACCACAGCAGAGACCAGTGGAGTGATCATATTCCTCTCCTCCTGTAGACGCCAATCATCTTAGTTCTACATCTGAGATTTTATGAGTCTAGGAATTGAAATTTGGACCTCACTATCCTCTTCTGTAAAGTGAGGGGACTCACCTAGATGATCGTTGAGGTTAATTCCATTTCAAAAACCCCTGGTTGTATATTTGGTGGTTAAGAACATAGTTTTGTGGGAATATAGTTTCATTCAGTGGCTGTACCTCTAATTTGGAAGCAGTCAACAAGCTAACAAATATTTATTAAGGACCTACTATGTGCCAAGCATTGTGTTAAGCTCTCAGAACAGATATGAAAATTAAAACATAGTCACTGTCCTTGAGGAGTTCAAGTTCATAGTCTAATAGGAGAGACAGCATGCAAACAAACATATATGTGCAAGATTTCATATTATAGTTTCATGTATGTATACATACACATAAGTATACTTACATGTTCTATATCTCTAGTAATAATTTTTACCTCTATATAGATATAAAATTTATACATATATGTGTTTTATATGTATTATATAAATATTATAGAGACAGACACACATACACACACACAAAGAACATACAATGGAAATGGAAATGTGCTTATTTCTTTTTTCATAATCCTGAATTATGAGAGAAACTGCTAACAGAGTAGCAGTCTACCCCAAGCTCCACTATCCAGGTTGGAACAAAATAATTCCTCCCATTCCCCTCCCCAAAGAAGAGATGTCTGATGATTTTTTTCTCATGTTGTTTTTGTTTTAAGCACGGCATCCAAAGAACTACCACAAAGCACAGGGATGGCCCTTTCATGAGGCAGATTATAGGCTTCAAAGCTTGGTAGAAAATGCATATTGAAACTCTGGAAAATGTGCTACTAGAGAAAGGACTAGATATCACTGTTGATGAGAAGCACCTATTAACTGGTAGCAAAGAGGACATATGGAAAGAATTGCCAAACACTCACCTGAGCCACCTGAAGTTGGGACTCTGTAAAAGCTTTGGTTGCTCATCTCTGCTTTCTCTACTTCCCTGCTCCTGTATGGTTGACATGACATAACATGGCATCCCTTCTCCACACATGGTGCATCTATGCCTTTAGCAAGTGGACTGCTGAAGTCCATCCTTTCTAAGCTGCCAGTTTTTCCCATGAAAACCAACATCAAGAATATCTTGTGCTGCTGATCTGCTCTGGCATTTGTCCCCTCTTCTCAATGCAAGATGCTACCACCTAGGATAGGCTCTCATTACTAATTAATTATTTGGGTTCCTATCTCTCTTTTCATTCTGAGCTAATTTATTTGTTTTTGAGAGGTTTCCAGACTGACCTTTTTCATGCACTGATTAAACCATTCGTATAAAAAAACTTCAAATATTCTTAATTGTATACCAAGTAATATTTAAGGCATTCAAGGTCTCTCTGAAACTAGCCATATCCTCCCTTTCTCATTTAAGTGCCCTCCACATATTCAATAGTCCTGACCACATGCATTCTTCTCTGCACCTTTACCTTTTTAACACATTATATTTATTCATAGCTTCACCTATGTGGAGAATGCCATTCTCTAATTTTTTTTTGCTTTTTCCATTTAATTAAATCCTTATTCAATGAAATGATGTATGAAAACTTACAAATCTGAGAACTCCACTATACATGAGGGATGGTAGGATATGAAGTTTTAAATATACACACAGAACAGAACGATTAGCTATTATTCTTCTGCCCTTCCCCACTTTACTCCTGAAATTTTTCTTCCATTTTTTCCTCTACTTATCCTAGCCTTTAAAGCCCCACTCAGTGCCATGTTCACAAGGAGAGTACTCCTGATCTCACTCTCTGCTTTGACTTTCTCCCTCAGATTTGATAAACATTTGGGGTGCCACTCTCTAATTCACTTATCAGCCAACATTGCAGAAGAAAGTCATCTGCATTTCCATCTGATTCCCAAACCAGCTACATAAGAGCAGGAATCATAGTTTAATTGTATCTTATCTGTCCATCCCGATCTCTCACAGAGCTCTGCACACAGTAGGTGCTAAGGAAATGTTTAATTAAATTCATTTTGGCCACTTCCTTCAATTACATAATTAAAATAGGCTGCTACAACAGGGAAGTCATGTCCTAAATCAAGTTAAATCCCTACAAAGCAAAGGATTCTGAAGGTACTCTCTCTCCCTGTAATACTCTGGAAATCCTCATCCTTCCCACAATACATATGCAGGTGCTACCCCTGGGCTTAAATATGTATAGTATCACACAAGACAGATGGTGCTCCATGATGAGGACATGTCTCCAATGCCCATCTTGTCTGTAGTTTAAAGAAACTACACCCAAGAAATCAAGAGAGTCTATAACATGAGACTTCCTGACCTTTGTGTGTGTCATAGATCCCTCTGGCGGCCCACTGAAGGCTATGGACTCCTTAGAATAATGTGTTTAAATGTATATAATCAAGTGCGTAGGAATACCAAGGGAACCAATTAGATTGGAATACAGTTACTAGAGTGCTAACACATTTTCATAGACCCAGGTTAAGAGTCACTGCCTCGCAGGATTTTGTGTGCAATTAAAAATGCTGTTGATGATGAGGGTGCTGCTGCTACTGATGATGGTGGCGTTGCTAGTGGCGGTGATGAGAGCTAATATTTATATAACATTTAAGTTTTTCAAAGTGCTTCCCGTGTGCTAACTCATTTGATCCTCATGAAAACATGAGACAAAGGTGGTATTTTTTATTTCTATTTTCCAGATGAGAAAACTCAGACTAAGAAGGAGCATCCCAGATTGTTATTATTGTTTGTCCTTCAATATATGACATTGACAATGAAACCAAGGAGGTGACGCCATGACATGCAAGTGAATTGGACTGAAGGGAGGGAAGGTTGTGCAAGGTCACCTGTCTCACTTTCCCCTCCAGGACCATCTGGTCCAGTGGCCAGATATAGATTAGGACGACTGGAGATGACCCTAAATGCAATGGGAAATTTTGGCTTTTTTAAGCTGAAGTCTTCTACAGAACTCAGCTTGACTGAGTTCACACACATTCAATGATTAAGGCTAGGTAGCAATTGAAGCACTTAGTTAAAAACTATCTAAATAAATAAATAAATCTGGGAGGGGAATACCTTTAGGGCTTCTGGTCCAGGCAGAAATGATTGCCATTTACATTCAATCTAATCCATCAACATCCAAAAGAGTTAATAAGTGTCAACGGCATTGTTCCTAGCTCTGGGTCCAAAACTTTCTCCTATTCCCTAAATAGCTTCCTGGAGGCTCTCTAACTAGCTGCCTGGATCCCTTTCAGCTATGATTTTTCAGCTGCTAAGTCCATCTCTAATGGTACTTCCCATGTTGAGATTCTGTCAAAGTACAAATTTCCTTTGGTTTGTCCTCAACTTAAAGCTTTTAAGTCTGAATGGTGGCCCCCAAGCTCCCTCCCTCCAGGAGGCATTGAGCAGTTACATGATCATCCTATTCAGTCACCTCACACTTTTAACGACTTATTGGAGCATAGGATTGAAAGATAGAAAGGTCTTTAAAGACCATTCAGCCCAGCCCTCTCATCTGACAGAATAGCAGACTGAAATCCTAGAGGGAAAGGCCCTTAGAATGGAAAGGAGCAAGGTTTCATCAATAGGATAGAATTAGCTTAGTAAATGCTCACCCGATGAGCTGTTTTCTATGAGTTTTTTTTGACAGTTGGGCACACTAAGAACTTGAGAAGATGGATTCCTCTTCAAAGTTCCAGAGTAAGTGAGTAGCAGAGCCTAAATTTGAAGCCAGGTCCCCTGACTCTCAATCCAGTGCTTCATTCAATTGTAGTCAATAAATAAGCCCCTACTAAATAATTCCTAAGGATCAGAGGCTGGATGGAGCATCAAGGACACAAAGCAAAAAATAAAATAAAAATGTTTCCTGCCTTCAAGATGCTTCCATTCCAATAGGGAACATTATACCACATAGCAGATGTTTCTTCTCTGTATAACAGCTCCAAATCATGAATCTTTTTAAAATGTCGTTCAGGATATGATTATGATTCTAGCTGCTGTCCAAAGTGACTCAGACGGGGGCCACCTGAACAGCAATGTCAGACTAGCATCCTCACCAAAATCATTTCCAGTCACGACCCAGTCACCAGAAAAGCAGAACACTGTGGGCAACTCTACCATTCGTGAGCATTTCCAGGCAGGCAGTAAGAGCCTTAATGTTGGGAGTCACTCACTTTGACTGAAAAGTCTTGCTTCTGCCCTAGGTGTGCCCCAGGTGAAAGGAAGCAGGAAAAAATTGATGCAGGCTAAATGGGTGTATGAATGAGGGCATGTAGGGAGCCCTGCAGAAAAGTTGCAGCAGTGAAAGTCGTTTACAAGGCTTGGGTGGTGAGAAAGCACTGGGCACAGGAGAACAGAGAAGAGCGTCAAAGAAGAGCAAAAGCTTCACTTCCACTGGAGTGAGAGTTCAGTCATAAATGCTTGTTTTCCCTCAGCAATGAGACCATCAAATCCTTTCATTTTTGAATGTTGTTTATAGCATCACATTCCCTATGATGACATCCTTTGGTTTTCTCAGTTGGTTTTGGAGAAGCTATAATTAATTTCTTATTTTTCCTATAACTATATAAAAATGGAAAATGTCAACAGTGGGAAAAAACACAAGTTTGGGAAACTAAGGAAGTCAATATAACTAAATAACTATATCACAGAATTCCATAAACTCAGAACCGGGAGCAATCAGCTATGTAAACAAGAATCCTCTTTCTATCACATAGAACAAATGGTCATTTATCTATGGGAAGACGTCTAAAGAAGGCTAGCTCACTATCTCCCAAGACATCTCATTCTATATTTAGATTCAAACTATTAAGGAGGTTATTTTTCCCTTTACTTATAATCCCACATCTGTCTCTCTGATTTCTTCTATTTCTTCCTCATGGGGAGAGGCAGAACAAACCTAATCCCTCTTCCCCATGACAGTCATTCAAAAAGTAAAAGATAGCTATCATGTTCATCCCAAGCCTTCTGTTCTTCAGGCTAAACTTGAAAATTCTCTAGGTAGGAGGTGGAAAGTCGAGAATCTTCTTAGGTTTTTAGTGTGCCTTAATATCCTTCTCTCATTTTACCCCTGCATCCCTCCTAACATATATTGATAGAAATTATTTTACATGCCTTTTCTAAAATGATATTGCACACATACTTTACATAATTCATACCCAAATATATTCTGCCAAAGAAGCCACATAAATAGCAAAACAATAGTTTCTATTATTTCCCAATCTGCCGCTGGGCCCAGGCTAGCATTTTTCATCATCAAGGTGTTTTGCCTAAAAGATGGGGCAAGAAGACCACTGGCTGAGATGAAAAATTATTGCTGTCCCCTGGAGTTACCCAGTATGCTGAACTGCATACTGAATTCAACCTTTCTGTTTCTCTGTGTGTCTCTCTTGTGTGTCTTTCTATCTTTGTCTATCACTGTCTCTCTATGTATATGTTTCTCTGTGTCTTCTCTCTTTGTGTCTCTGTCTGTATCTATCTCTCTTTCTCTGTCTTTGTCTTTCTCCCCTACCTCATCACACCCACGCCCTCCTCTCTTTGAATCAGACCTTCTTTGTGTCTGATTTTATCTCAATACTCACTTAAACTTTGGCCCTTGAACTACATTTGGGAGATTTTGGAATAAAAGAATTATACTGCAAGAACAAAGAAAGCAAGTGTGGTTCCAAATTGAAGAGGGGAGAAGGAGAAGGAATCATCTTAAAATTAGTGTTTTAAGACCAATGAACTTGCCCGAGAAGAAGAGTTTAGAATGCAGGCTATTTATGTCCATGAGATGGATATATGTGGACTAAATCATGGAATACTTATTTTATGAGATCCAGAACTGGTTGAATATCCATACCCAAAGAGCAGTCATTAAAAACATTGATGACAGTGTCAATGGAGGTCTCCATTGGAATACCTCAGAGATCTATGCTTACCTTTTTATTAATGACTTATATGAAGGGATAGATGTCCTGCTTACGACCTTAAAGCATATGGAGAGCTGGGAGGTACAGCTAACACAATGGATATCAGAATCAGAACTCAAACAGATTTTGAGAGACTAGAACTTTGGATCAAACAGGACAAAATTACATTTTACAAAGTCTTATGCATGGGTTAAAAAAAACTGATTTCACTTATAAGTTGGGGGAAGATTATTTATGAAAAAGATCTGAGGATTTTAGTGGATTGTAAGCTCAATATAAATGAGTGTGGCAAAGGGACCAAAGAATGCTTATATCACTCTGAGTGTCATTAAGATCACCACTTTTAGGTGTAGAGTTGGAAGGAATATTAGAAACTGTTGAGTTCAACCCATTAATTTTTTAGTATGAGAAAAATGACACTTGTCTGGAGTTGACGTGGCAATGTTGTCAGCATGCAGGCAGGAACAGCAGAAATGGGGGAAGACTGGAGATTTCATGTAATATGAAGATTGGCTGAAGGAACTGAAGAACTATACTGAAGATGAGAGAATATAGCAATGGATACAGTGCAATTTTCAGCAATGTGTCTAATGTCATCTGCCAATGATGTCATGTGGTAACAGAGCTGGGGAAACCAGGCATTCTCACCTACATCCAGGATTTCTTCCTCTACTACTTTTAAACTTCACACACTCAGAGACCACATTAATATATATTCATATTCCACATTAAATGCCCCCTGTGATGCTTCCCATTTGACACACTATTCTCTTTTCCTTGAAGATCCTCCACTCTAATTTCCATCCTTTAGCAAAACCCTATTGAAACATCAAGGACAACCTCAAATAATCATCTCATTGAAATTTGCTTCAAATCCCCAGTCATAAGGGCTTTCCTTCTTTTTTTGACCATTTTATTTTTTCCCCTGTACCTTACTGAGACACTTATTGGATCACAGGATTCAGTTTTAGATGGTTCCACAGAGATCTTCTATTGAGAATAACCCCTTTATTTTATAGAGGGGGAAACTGAGGCCAACGAGCAGTTAAGTGGCTTCTCTAAGATCCTAGAGCCAGAAAGTAGCAGAATAGGCTGTTGATCTCAGGTCCTTTTACTTCAAATCCAGTGCTCTTGCCATTTTTTCTTGGACTTATCTTAGTTTCTAGATCTTAACTCCAGGACTTGCCTTAGTACTAGACCATAAACTCCTGGGGGTAAGGAACCATCACTGATAATGAGAAATCAGCCACAATGACCATCATAATAATGTGTCCCAAAATGTAGGTGGTCTATAATATGTATGGGAGGAATAGGTTACTGAAAATAGATTCAGGAGAGAGCCCTCCCTAGGAAGATGCAGGATTTTGTGCAATTCTGAGCCAAAGATGAGCATCCGTTTTGGGGAATCATCAGTCACAACTGGATCACATCATCCTGAAACATCTCGGAGAGCTACTTCTCTAGAGAACCAAACCCTTATGAGCTCAGCTTTTTCATGCCTTTGAGGCCCCTCCTGAAAAGATGGAAAATGTTGTTAGAATTGTTCTTGGGGAGGTGATAGGGCAGGGCAGGGATGTCACCAGAACAATCAATGATGTCCTTGGTTGTATTGTTTGCTGTTCAATCAAACATATAGATTGATAGAATCTCAGAAATGAGAAGAACTTTAGAACAGAGACTATCAAAGCTGGAGAGTCCTTAGAACAGAGAATGAGAGAATGCTAGAGTTTAATGGAATCTTGGAGGACAGAAAGAGAAAAATAGAAATGCTTTTAATCCCCTACTCTTCCTCCTTATAACAAATGAGAAGACTAGAGTCTTGCTAGGGAACGTTACTTTCTAAAAAACCAGGAGAAAAAATATTTTAAGTTCATTCAATATAAGCATCAGTTGAAGGGATTAACTCATTAGCCTGAAGGAGTCCAAGAGCTACCTTCAAGTGTCTGAGGGACTGCCATGGGCCACAGATAATAAACATTTCTCCTTGGGCTCACAATAAAGCACAGTTTGGGTTAATGGACATGTAGGGATTAAGATCACTCCAATCTCAATATAACACATCCTAGTACAATCCCTGTTTTTTTTTTTTTTTCTGGTGTCAGCCTCCAACACAAGAACCAGTCTCCACTCCCTCTCCTCCCCCTACCCCAACACATGGATTTTCCCTAATACTGAGCTATGGATCGATCATCCCTGAATTTATCTCGTTTTTTGGTGAATCCTTCTACTTCCGTCTCATTGTTTGTGTTATAATATATACACAGTATATGTGTCAAGGCTACATGACCATTTGTTGGCTACCAGAGGAATTAGATCCTTCTTCATGTGGAAATCTAATTCAATAGCCTTTGAATGCCTTACAACACTACCATTCTGTAATTCACCAACTGTCAGGGTCAGATAGAGAGGGAGTGGAAGAAATAGGACTTAGGAATCAGAACTTCTAATTATATTTACACAGCTCTTTGCACTCTTCCATAATGACTCCTTATGCAATATGATCTTGGCTAAGTCCCTTCCCAGAACAGCTAGATGGGGCAGTGGAGAGAGCACTGAACTTGGAGTCAGGAAGCTTCATCATCCTGAATTCTAGCCTCATACATTTACTAGCTGTGTAACCCTGGGCAAGTTACTTAATTCTGTTTATCTTAGTTTCTGTTAAAATATGCTGGAGAAGGAAATGAAAAATCCTTCCAGTTTTTTTTTTTGCCCAAAAAAGCTCCAAGTGGGATTATGGAGGGTTGGATTTAACTGAACAACAAAGTCCCTTCTCCTTCCTGTTCCTCCATTCCCCCATTTGTAAACTGAGGAAGGTAGAATAAACAGATGGTCTTAAAAGTCCCCTCCATATTCTATCAACTACCCTCTTTCTTTTTGTGCACTACCCCATCTCCTGAAGACAGTGAAGAGCTGATTCCTTCTTAGGGCAGTTAGGTGGTTTAGTAGAAAGAGTTCTGGGCCTGGAGTGAGCAAGACTTGAATTCAAGTCAGCCTCAGACAATTCTCTGTGACTCTCAGCAAGCCATGGAATCCTGCTTGCCTCAATTTCCTCATCTGCCAAATGGGGATAATAATATCACTTACCTCCCATAACTACTCCCCAGTGTTATTGTCATCAAACGACTTGATCATTTTAAAGTGCTAGGCACAGTTCCTGGCAATATTAGCACTGTCTAAATGTTCATCATCATCATCATCATTGTTGTCATTGTCATTATTGTTATTGTAATTATTATTATTATTTCAGCATAACAAAGCAGCTAGAGAATTACCATCCACTATAGCCATAGAGTGTCATTTTCAAACTAAAATGTAAACTACAAACTGCTCTTTTTGAATATAACCTGAGCACTACCTTGCCAGGAAGCCCCAAGCCCAAGATGCCCAATTTTCTATCATTCAGCAGAAGTTTGGAGGAGAGACATTCACTGAATGAATGTCCATCTACAAGCATTCCCCAGGGTGCAGAACAGCGTTCAGTACTGGGGGAAGAAGGAAAAGGAAACCATGATGGTTCTCTGCCCTCAAGGAGTCGTTAATCTAGAAGGAGGACAAAGTAGCAGCGGGGAATCAGGAATGAGCTCATTTGGGACTGGCCTTAAGATTGTATGAGGAGCTCTCTATGAGGAGAATTTTTCTTCTCTTCTGTAATTTAGATCTTAGACACTTGTTGGAAGCATCGGGAGATGGATTTGGTTAAGATCCTACAGAAAGAAAGCATCCAAGATCAGACTTGACCCCGAACTTCTAGACTTTGAGGGTAAGTTTCTACCCATGATGCTAACCTGGCCCATAGAAAAATGTGTATAATATTATACAACGTAAGAACATAGCACAACGTAAGAAGGGAATGCATGTAACATAATATAACACAACCTAGTACAGTCCAACATGACTTGGTTGTTTTTTTCCTGGTGTCAGCCTCCGACACAGGAACCAGTCTCCACTCCCTCTCCTCCCCCTGCCCCAACACATGGATTTCCCCTAATACTGAGCTATGGATCGATCATCCCTGAATTTATCTCATTTTTTGGTGAATCCTTCTATTCCAGTCTCATTGTTTGTGTTATAATATATACACAGCATGTGTGTCATGCAGATAACTGCTTAAAAATAGACCCACATTCCCCTTTGAATAGCCCTGGTATCTGTTCCCCTTCTGCTCTCTGTGTATGGCTACAGAGAGATTCTGAAAATGCAATTCAGGCTTTTCTGGGTTCCACAGCCAACCTATCCAAGGAAGGGAAAGTCCTTGCGTGGGGCTCTGCTTGAGTACACACATGCTTGCAGAAATTCAATTACATTTTTTTTCCTACTTTGCAATAACCTCAGTGATTTTGTACAGAATTGACTACACAATTTTGTATTTATAATTCAGGGCCTTCCCAGTATAGCTTTGGCCAGAGCCTGCTCATTTATTTCTCCCATTCAAACCTCTTGGACAGCCTCTAATCCCACAATGTCACTTTCCATGTAGCTTGCCATTCTCTGAGAACACAGAACGCAAGAATCATTTTTTGTCGTAGTCTGGCAGCCTGAGAATTGTCTGACAAGCATATTTGACTTGCCTGTTATTACTTTTTTTTTCTTTTGTTTTGTTTTTAACTTCATTTTGTTTTAGAAATTCCACTATTGATTTTGGTGTGATAGAAGATAAAGCTCTGAACAGGGGGAATTATCTAAAAGTTGATGGGGGGGGGGTTAGTAAGGAGGGATCACTGATGATTTTCAAGTGGAGACTTGTGGATGTTGGGATCAATCAGCCCACAAATTCATTTTTAAACACCTACTATGTGCCAGTGCTGTTTTGCTTGCCTTGTTATAAGTTTGCTGAGATGACATCTAAGGTCCCTTCCAACTGTGAGATGTGGTGATTCTTTACCCCCCATTCTCCCTTTATGACATCTCTGAGAAATGGCCATGTAGCCTCTGCTTGGGCACCTCCCAAGAGAGCTGGCTCCTTTACTCCACACTTAATTGAAGGTTGTTTTGTTATTTGTTTTACATATTGAGTAAAAGTCAACTTCCAAGTAACTTATCTTTATGACTCCTACTTTTACAGTTCAGGGACAAATAGAAAAAAAAAAAACTTATGGTCAATTAATTCCTATCCATTCCTAATACACACACACACACACACACACACACACTCATTTGTGTAAATTGTGTTATTCTGTGTGTCTTTGTGTAATTTCTTTAAATTATATTAAAGGATACCTCTAAATGAGTTTTGAACTCATGCATTCATGTTCCCAACATAGGAAGAGGAACTTCACATCACAAATATAAAGGGAATGTGTGTACATTTGTGTGTGTACATCCGGGTGAATGTGTGCGTGTATTAAGCAAACTTCACAGAATCACAGACTCTCAGAGCTGAAGGGCCATCAAGGTCAATCAGCAGCTGACCAAGAATCCCCTTTATACCATCCATCTCCAATATTGGGCATTCAGCTTGTGTTTCAGTGATAACAATATCTGACATTTCCATAGTGTTTTAACATTTGCAAAGCATATTATATTGTTTCATCCAGTCTTCACACTAACACTGAGATGTTGGTACTCTGCTCATCTCTGTTTTACACATAAGGAAACTGAGGAAATGTGATTTAACCATGGTTTACGTCCTTCTGGCTTCAAGCTCAGAATTCAAATCATGACACTCATTTCAGGACAGCCATAATCATAGAAACTTTTTTTTCCTCTTGCAATAAACCCGACATTTGCAGTGTCCATTGAGTTTTCGTACAAAGCTAATCCTTCTTCCAATGACACTGCTTCCAAGATGGCCCCACGTTCCTCCTGCACTTTCTTCTCTCCATCCCAGCGACTGCACCCAGATCTCAGCTGTTGTAAACTTGAGATCCTTCACAATCATGACTGTCCCTCTTAAACTTTTTTAGCTTATTAACATCCCTCATGAAATGGGGCTCCCAGAACTGTATTCAAGATTTGAGATATACTTTAGACTTTTAGTACTGGAGGTTATTCCTTTTTTAATGAAGTCCAAAATTCTATGGGTATCGGGTTGTTGTTGTTAGCTGCCAGGTCAATGTGCTGGTTCACACTAAAAATCCATCCAACCCCCAAGAACGTTTCAGAGAAAGAGCTGCCTAACTGGGACACCCCCTTCTATGTTTATGGGGGTGATTTTTAGAACCTCAGTATACAATCTGACATTTCTTCTAATTTCTTCTCATCTGGTACCATTTTCTCACCTGTTGGGAACGCATTTAGTTCTTCCCTTTCAAGGGAGACATCACTTTTCCCCCCAAGGAACTGGATTTTGCTTCTGTTCCCTTTCTTTCTGAGGCTATTTTAAGGACAGTACTTTAGAAATGGGATAAGGGAGATGGTTGCGATATATAGTTTCTAGTTCCAAAGCTGGAGTTGTCTAGACACAGAGGGAACAGAAAATGACCCCAGCCCCTCTTTATTTGGTTGCTTCCTCCTGCCACTGGCCCAGTGTCTGTCTGGAGTCAGCCAAGCTGCCAGTGGCAGCTACCCCAGTTTGAACATAACAGTGCCAGCATTCAAATCCTTCCATTTGTATTTACTAACTTCTGTGATGGGAGGCGAGGCCCCGAAACTCCTGGAATTCATCATCTCTGATATGTTTTCCATAGGTCACAGTATCATAGAATGCAACAACAACAAAAAAGGCACTTATTTTATCTGTGCTTGCTCACCTCCTCAGACAGAGAGCTCATCACTTCACAGGGCAACTGTAAGGGAGGATAATCCCAGAGGTTATGAGCCCCCCTCTCTCTCCCTCCCCCAGTGACTCCTGTCTTCTATTTAGTATTACTAGGGCATCCTCCCTCCTCCTAAGGCCACCACATGAAAACCATGAATAATATTTAAATGCAAATTAGGGCCATTTTCTGAAATGAATACAGATTAGTCATACAAAAAATCAGGATTGAAATGTATCTGGGACTTGGAATCTCTTTAGTGGTGTTAGCAAAACCCAGCTGCTGGACAATCCATCGGATTTTAATTTAAAGCCGAGAGAGCCCTCGGAGGCTATCTAATGCAATCACCTAATTGTCCAGAAGAGAAAATAGGGCCAGAGGTGGGAGGTGGAGGTGGGGCCACCTTCTCTAACGTTAAGGAGGCTGTAATGGCAAAGCCAAGATTGAGGGGGAAATGCAGAGCCCTGATACGATGGGTGATTCACTTAATAACCAAGATGGTGAATATGAGGCAAGGAATGGAAATCACAGTACCTAGGACCTAGGAATGGCAGGGTCTGAGAACCAGAAACGTCAGGGCCGGGAGCGGACAATAAAAGAGCTGGAAACAACTAAAACTGTCCATCGGAGAATATGGAGCTTAGGAGGTCAGAGCTTGGGCCGCCATCTTCTCCAAAACCCACATTTTGTAGGGTGAAATAACAGACCCAAGAAGGGCAAGTGAACTGCATTTGGCCTAAAACATACCAACTTATGCTCCATTATGGAATCAAATTAATGTATTTATTTTGCATATTTGCATTCAGAGACCAGATTCAGATGGTATTGCCAACTTCATTCAACTCCATTTCCATTTATGTTGTAATCTCCCCTGTGGGTCAGAATTACTAAGGTAAAGGATTTCCTCTTTTAACTGTAGGAAGGGGGGGGTGAGACACATGGGGTCAGTGCCCTCCTGTGGTCACTCTCTCATTGGAAGACAAGATTCAACTGCATGAAAGTATAGGAAAAAAGGAAAGGGCGATGTAAGAAAACTGGTGGTGGCAATGGCGGCCGTCACTGATTAAGGGGGCACCAAGAGCTTCTTATTATGAATAGAATAGGGTTTCTTTAATTCAATGTTCCTTCCTGGGAAAAGAAACAGAACTCCATTGACCTAATATTATTTAGACTATAGAAGAGAAGATATTAAGGCAGGCCCTGGTGGTTCTAGGGTGGGTTTCATTAATCCATTGCTGCCCTCTCTCAAGGAATAATTATGTGTTGTGATTTTTTAATGATTATTGTTAAGCATTCTATTTTTGTTACAGTTTTCATTTTTGATAGATTTTCATATTTTTGCTGAACTAAGAATCCCCCGGGTATTCCATGTGTTAGAAAGATTTCAAAGTACATGTATTTGCATGTTCATTATTGAGCTAAGAATTTTCCCTATAATTCATACTTTGCATGGTCCCCATTAAATACCTCTCGCAAGCAAAACTGTGTCTTTATTTCATGGGGTTTAGTTTCCAGGCGCTCTCATGGCCTGAATAGAGTAGGATTCAACAGATTTGGGGACAGGCTCAAGAATGCAGCCTACCGAACTAATCAATTGATTCCTTCCAGGAGTGAGAATTAAATGATCTATTAGATTATCTTTTCTAGGATATACTAAGGATAGATTGTTGAAAAGCAGGAATGAAATTGGAAATTTAGACTATTTTTGGATCATTAAGCACCAATAGGCACTCACTCTTGGACTCAACTAAATGACAGAACTAATTAGTTATAATTCCTTAAAAGAGATCTATAACATCCCAGTGCATTAAGTGTTTTTGGCTGCTGCTAAGAGAAACCCTACAGGAATTATAGTCCTGATCTTCTATGATCTCCCTATTTATCAAACCAGAGGATTCCCTGTATAGGGGAACATAGTAATTGAATTTAGTTCACTTACTTTGCTTCAACAAGGCTTCCTGGAAATGTGGGCCTTGTCATGTTCTAGGTGCTGTTAAGGGAGGATGGTTGCAATAGGAGGAAGAAAAGATAAAGGAGAAAGAAAAGAAATAAAAATGAAAATAGGAGGAAGAAGAGAAATGGGAGAAGGAGATTATATCATGGTCAGGAGGCTGAAAAAAAGCCCATAATAAAGATTCATTAGAGCAAAGCTCAGTGACAAATAATGTTCATGATGAATCTACAAGCCATTTGAAAGGGGCCAAGTGAGATGGACATGTCCAAGTAATGGGGAAAGGGATGCAGGGCTTCCTCTTCCACAAAGTGGGACAAGGCTACATCTCATTTCTCCCTGTATCTTCCTCAACCCTGAGCACGTTATTATTATCTTTATATTATTAATAATATTACTGTTATTATTGCTGCTGTTATTATTCTATCAGATCACAAGCACGTCTTTTAAGTCTCCAGGTCTCAGTTTTCCCATTTCTAAAACGGGGAGTTTTGCTAAAGGTCCTTCCAGCTCTCAGTCCTCCGAGCCAACTCCAGTGGAAGCAGACGGCTCCAAACTCAGCTGGTTTTCACAGAGATGCAACAAGTCCTCAAGTTAGCGCTCGTGGCACCAACATCAGTGTTAGAAAAAAAAAAGTTGGCAATTAAAAAAGAAGGAGAAAGAACATCTGGCCGCTCTGCTCTTTTCCAGCAAATAGGAGGAAAGCTGACATGGTGTTAATGTAATTAACACCGCTTCCCCACCCCTCTTTGCTGTAGTGTTAATTTAAATAAAGCCCAATTTGCATTCGGTGCAACAGCCCTTGGTTCCCTGTTGGGTCCCCAGAATTCCACCTTGTTAGGTGCTCCAGCAGCCACTTGGATAGTCTCTCTGCAGGAAAGGCCAGGGAGGGAGCAGCTGGAAGGCAGCCATCGGGAGCCCATGCTGGGCCTCGAGTGCCATCCTGCTCCTGGGCACCTTTGCAAACCCAGCCCCGGATCAGGAAAGGACAAAATCACCGGCCACTGAACCCAAAAGGACTTCTCGGTAATGACGGCGGTTCTGATAATGAAGATAATTGCTGACCTTTATGTAAGGCTCAAATGTTCACAAACCCTCGAGAGACTGTCTCTCCTGCCATCCTCCCAACAACTTGGCCAGGGAGGCAGAGCGGAGCTCGTTGTTCGCATAGTACAAACAGATAAGGAAACTGAGGCAAGGAGCTCCAGAATGCTTAAGGTCTCGGGATCATCCATTTGGACCTAAGACCATCAAATACAACCCTCTTATTTTACAGGTGGGGGAACTGAGGCACCAAGAAACTTAGTGATTTGTTCTGAGTCATGACTCTTCTTGTCTCCAAGTGCACTCTCTAGCTACTTCATAATCCTTACCCAACTTATCTTACGCAGGTCAGGACCAGACCTTCCTGTTCCAGACTGCAGGGATTTTTCCATGATATCATGACCTCCTCAGATCATCTTCTACACTGTTCCCCCAGCCTGACCTTGCCCATCTCCTCCCAGCCTCTGTCAAGGGCATTACCGAGTTTCCAGGTACCCAGCCTCAGCTCTCTCTCTGTCCTTCCCCCCAGCAATCAGCCCCCAAATCCTTTGATTCTGTGTCTCAGCCCTTCTCCCCCCATACTTCCCTTCCCACCCAAGCCAACATCATTACTCCTTTCCTAGAATATTGAAACAGCCTCCGAACAGATTAGCCTTCCTCCATTCTTCCTGCTCTCTTGCCCATCATCATCATTTGCTGTCGTTTACATCCCCTGGTTCCCCTTCACAAGTTCACACTTGAGTCACACCAGACAACTGATCATCCCCACATCTCCTGCCTCTGGGCCTTGCTTGGTACAAGCCATTTCCCATGCCTAGTACACATGCTTTCCTCCTCTGCCCTCCAGCTTCATCTGGGCGTCCCTCTGGCCATGTCTCCACATTGGCAATGCTTCCTCGTTCACATATTTACTTGCACATGCGCTGTGGATCCTTCCCACTAGAATAGAAGCTTCTTGAGGGAAGAAATATTTAATTAATGTTAATTTAAGTTAATGACTTTGTATTCTAATAGCCTATCACCATAGTTAGTGCTTAATAAATGCTAGATGATTTGCATGAAACTTCTTTATTCATAGATTTGCTTATATCATTATTTTATGCAAAATCCTTTAGTACCTCAATTATTATTATATATTCATATTAGTATTATTGCTTCAATCTAAACTCCTTTTCCCTGACCTTCAAGGCCTTTGAGAATCAGATACATTTATTCCTTTCATATATTCCTCTTCTCTGCCCAATCACCCCCCCCCAAAAAAAAATGCACACTCTCTCCATCATGTGTTTGCCATCTGGAATGCTTTCTCTCCCAATTTCTAAATTTCTCCTCATCCTTTAAAGCCCATCACAAAGACCACTCCTCTAGGAAGCCCTTGATGGCAGCATTGGCCACAGCTCTCTTGCCCTTGTTTGATGCCATTATTACAAATATAAGATTTTTGGTTGGTTTCTTTGGTGTGTTGGCTCCATATTCTCCCACCATCTTGGAGACCCCCAGTAAGCTTGGTGCTTTGGAAGTTCCAATCAATGGCATCTGAGTTGAATTAATTTTCCTTGAAGCTCAATATCAATCACTTGCCCAGACCTGTTGATTCTACCTCAGAAGCTTCCCTCCTTCTTCTCCCTAGCTCTGCAGCCTCCATACCAAAGCTGGCCCTCATGACCTCTTGTCTAGACTTACAGCCTCTTCCTCTTCCTCTTATCTCTCCTCCCACAATGTCTCCAACCCAGCTTCTTTATACGCAGTCCTGAGCATGACAATCTCTTCAAAGAGTCCCTTCCAGGCCTCCCCATCACAAAAAGAATGAGGTAAAAACTCCCCAACCTGGCATTCAAGGCTCTTTACCATCTGGCTCCAGCCCACCTTTCCAGCTTTCTTTCACACCCCTCCCACTCACAGATTCTAACTCCAGCCAAACCAGATGACTGTTCCCTGAACGCTCTCCCGCCTCCACACCTTTGCTCTCCCCATTCCCTGTTCCTTTAATCTTTCCACTTTGGCTCAAATTTGTATTTTTCTGCAGAAATACACATCACTTTTGATGGCCTGGAATAAAAAAACCCCATGGTTTTCAGCCATGTTATTAATCAAAATAAAAGCCCTTTTTATGGGGAGATGAATTTTCCAGGAGGAATACAGCCTGTCTATGGAACAGTTCTGCTCAGTGGGGTGAGCCAGTCCTCAGGAAGTGGGGCTATCTGCCTGTCCCAGAGGCCTGTCTGAGATATCGCCAGACACGAGGGCCAGGGAATAGAGAGATCCATCCATCTGTCTGTCTGTCCTAGGGGACTGTCTGAGACAATCAGGGGACCATAAAATATATCCTGACCTATTTTTCCATGGGGAATTTCTGGAACAGAAAGATCAAGCCCTCAGAATGTGTCTGTCTGTCTATCCATTCTTAGGGACTAGTGGAGACCCTCCCAGAACTCTGCAATGGGTAGGGAGGGGGCTTCGTGTACTTCCTTAGAGACAATCTGAGATCCAGCCTCAGGGGAGGAGGTTTGTCTCTTGCTGTCATCTGTGTGAAATATGAGCAGGACTCCAGATCAGCCCAATATCATCACTATCAACAATATTTATTATGTGCTCTCTAGGTGCCAAACACAACGTTACATGCTGTCTTGTGTCTATCTTTGGAAATTGTCTATGACACAGTCTCAGGACAGGGGAGGGAGTGATGGAGATGTCGCTGGACCACCAGGCGAGGAGCGGAGCTGTCTCTCCATACAGAGGGAGCTCCCCAGGATAAGCCATCTAGGACACGGTCATCTTTCTGGGTGACATTTTGTCCCTCAGAGTCTGGCCGACAAAGGTTACCTTTCCCCAAAGTGTCAAGACGATTTCATCACCATAATTACATTTTACGATAGTTTTATGAAGGTTTTTGTCTTTAAACTTTACAAATGTTATTGCTAAAAATTGTTCCAGCCCCGTTTTTCCCCTCTCAGGGAGAATTACAACTCTGATGGGTAGATGGAAGATAATAGAGGCGATAACGGCTTAATGTCATTTACAAATGCCTTACTTTCAAACAGCTTCAGAAGAGATAAAAACCAAATGGCAGTTCCCTAATCCACTTCCTTGGCAATACTGGACCAACCTGAAGACTATCAACAGCTTTCGTGGAGCTAGAACCCTACCAATGGCTCCCATTCCAAGAGACCCCTAAGGATATGGTCTTTGTCATAGGTTCACTGATTTTAGACTGGAAGGCATCTTGGGATGCCATTGAGCACATCACCTTCAACTTACACATCAGGAAACTGAGGCTTAGGGAAGTAAAATGGTTTGGCTGAATTCATAGAGGAAGTAAATAGTAGTTTCAAACCCAGCATCTGTGACTCAAACCCAGTGGTTTGTTTAACTTTGTCCCATTATTTCAGTCTGGAAGGATGGATCTCCTATCCAAATCTGCATTTTATAAATATGAAACACTGAGTCCTTGAGATATTAAGGGACTGCTCATATAGGTAGTAAATAGCTAAGATTCACACCCAGATTCCTAGCTTCCAAATGTTTCCTTCTTTCCTCCTTATAGAGGAGAGAAAAGTTCTACTACTGGGATTTGGGATACACTGGCCATTAAAATTTTCTTAATATCAATGATACACATTGGCCAGAGGTCAACGCAACATCTGGGCTGATGAAGCGAAAATCTTTAGCCTTTACCAGCTGAGGTAGAAAATCTCAACCATCAGGAAACATTCTTTTATTTTTCTAAAAATAGGTTTTATAGATGGCTTCTGTTTTTTACATCATCAGAATTATCCCAAGTCTACTTTCCCTTCCTCCTCCCAGAAAACCATCCCCAATGACAATAGGATTTTTTAGAGAGAAAAAAAAATCTGTTTTTTATATTATCAGAATTTTCCCAAGTCTACTTTTTCTTCCTCCTCTCAGAGGAGGACAATAGGATTTTTTAGAGGAAAAAAGTGAGCACAACTGATAGGAAACTTCTTTCTAGGGGAGTCAAAGAACAGCAGGCTAGTGTGGAGTCAGCATAAGGAAATGTGCAGTAAGGATGAGCATTTCCCTATGTATGGGCCAGGTTGGTGGTGCAGGGGTTACAGCAGTGGGTTTGGAGTTAAGATGACTTGAGTTAAAATCCAGCCTTAAACACTAATTGTGTGACTCAGTCAAGTCTGTTTTTCATTGCTGTAAGTCTTTCTTTCCGAAGAGGACCAAGCATCAGAGAGGTGCTGCTATGACATGCAAGTGAACTGGATTTAAATAAGGGAGAGCTGAACAAGGTCACCTGCCTCCCTTTTCCCTCCAGAGCCACCTGGGACTAGTAACCAAATTGGCCACCAATATTATATAGTCATTGTTGGGCCCTGGTGGACTTTGGTTGAAGGGAAATGGCTATCATTTGTGCTTCTGTCAGAAACCCTGAGGCTCCTCCCCTCCCAGATTTATTTACCTTTTTGGGGGATTAATTAAAGGAGGAGATTCTTTGCCTCAATTGTTACCTAGCCTTAATCACTGAATGGGTACAGCCTCGATCAAACTGAGACCTGTTGAAGCTCCTACCTTATAAAGGCCAAGGGTCTGCTTACTTATGGAATTAAGTATGGAGAAAATAGCCTGTTGTGGGCAGTGACCAGAGAAGGTGGGCAGGACTCCTGGGGACCTCAAGGTTCTATCTTGTCTAGTTGGTCTGACACATTGGCGCAAGGAAAGTTACTGGCTGCATCGGACACTGCTCTAGATGGGTACTATTTAGCACCAAGATGAGTGAATCAATGAAAGGTGATGGGCAGGATCGATAGGCTAAATTTTGTTTGTAATTATAATTTAGTTTATCCAAGGAACAAAGAACGTCAGTACCATAAGAGGCCTGGAACAGACAATGTCAGAACTGGGAGGGAGCTCAGAACAGAGATCAGAACTAAAAGGGGCCTTAGAACAGGGGATGTTAGGGGTGGAAAGGGATTCCCAACAGGGCCCATCAGCAGGGGCTTTTGGACCAGGAAGCCCAGTGCTGGGAGGTATCTCAGTATCCCAGCCTTCCTGCCCTCCCCATCAGAGCCACATCTCCAAGGCTACCCTGCTTTTCCATAACAAAGCTATCCCCAAAGGCAGGTCCTTGAAACAGTGAGCCCTCAATAAAGATAAAACAATGCTATACCATCTCCAAAGCAAACTGTCCCATCACTCTTCTCTCAGTTACAGAACATTTTTATATGGAACGTGAACCATTCCCTATTTCATGCCCCTCTTAAAACCTGGTGCTTAACGTCTGAGCAGCTGGCTCTCTAGCAAAGGTAGACGATATAGAGGATGACTCCATTGGAAATAAAAACCTGCACCATCCCTTGTAGCCTTGCAAGCAGGGACAAGCTGTGAAAGAGGCAGTGGGAGTCAATTCCATTGCCCTCCAGCAGCACAGATCTATGCTTGAGACAGCAGCAGCCAACACCCAGGCTCAGGAGCATTGCACAGAACATTAGGAACTAAATTCTGAATAGCATCATTTTGCAAAGCGGTGATAATTGGTGAATTATGAGATTATTTTAGATCAGCAGCTTAAGAGCTAAAAGAAGATCAATTGAGGACTGGACTCATGAATGGAACAAAATATACATTTTAGGCAATAAAAACGATCTGCTTATACATCTGCCATTGATAATAAAAATGGTAAAGTAGGTCAATTTACTTTCTAATGGAACATAGAGATAGAATGTCAGAGATGAGAAAGGCTTTAGAACAGGGGATGTCAGCGCTGGGAGGGAGCTTAGAAAAAGGGATGTCAGGGCTGGGAGGGAGATGACAACAGGGAATGTCAGAGCTGAAGGGGCATTAAAATCCAGATTATAGAATGTCAGAGTCGTAAGAGATCTTAAAACTTGAAATATCTGATCTAGGAGAGAACTTAGAATATCAGTTTTGGAGCTGGAATCACCAAAGGATGCTCCAAGGCCATCTAGTTCACCTTCCTCATTTTACAGCAGACACAATGAGACCTAAATTGTTTCAGTGTTTTCTTCAAGGGTACAAAGGTGGTAAATACCAGAATCAGGATGAAATTCTGAATGTTTAAATCCCAAAAGAAGATGGGCAGCTCAGGTTAAGATAAAAAATTTTCTGGTGGCCCGACAGCCTGTTTGTTCCATTGCTCATCTTCTGACGCCAGGACACAGCTCGAAAGATGCCCAGAGGGGTCTGGTAGAGCCAGCTGTGGCCATCAGATGGTAGGACATGGATGAACGGGACAGAGCTGGGTGGGGAGCTCGATTACTGGGAGTAACTGACCCACTTGCATAGTTGAGCTGTGAATTGAAATGATGGTTACTGGACCCTGTCTCTGGCTCTTATCTCAAGGGGGTCTTGTTGTACTGAAAGTCTGACCATACGTACTGATTCCTCATCCATCATTTGCCATCTCTTGGCTGAACTCTTTGGTCCAGTCAATGAAAACACTTGAAACTTAAGGCGGGCAAACAGATGTCCTCCTTCAACTCTTTCCCCATCTGGGCTCATTTCTTGATCCCATGGTTTCTTGGGAGGAGACAGAGCTGTTGAGTAGCCTGGGCCTTGTGTCCATGCATGAAGCATGTGGAAAGTTAAACTGTTTTCCCCAATATGGGAAGAACTTCAATCTTGTCTGACTCACCTGGCTGAAGCCCTCTTCAAGGTTCTTACAAACAAATTGGCTTGGAAAACCAAGGCCCTCTCATCACCTCAGACTGCCCAATTGAGTCCAGTTGCTCCCCTCCAAGAGCTTACACATAATGTTGGGGAACCACCATATACATAGATAGTGACAATTTCCAGTTCCAACAATCTGTGCTCCATTTTCTTGGGTCTCTTTAGCTCTGATTTGCTTTATTCTCTTGTCCTCTTACACCTCTTGTTCTTTGTTCTAATGCCATCCCCCAATCTCCACTTGTACATCATTTGTCCCCACTTATACTTTAGATTTAACCAGTTCAATTAAAATTCATTTGGGAGGAGAAAGACAATCTCTGCCCTCTTGGGGCACAGACTCATTTCCCCATTTCTACCCAGCTTGATGGCATTGGCTGCTGGTCTTCCCAATAAATATATCACTCAAATTACCATTATTCAACCATTATTCCCTGAAAATTATCTTGTTTCCTCTAATTTTATGAGACTGACCAGTCTCTCCATGCACCAAAGTTGAATATGGCCTTTTTGACTTTCAATATGCTGTCACAAGTCATCTGCACATTAAATTTGAGAAAAACTTGCTAAAGCCCACCATAAAAAATGAAAATTGCCTTTTTAAAATCGCATTTGTATGCAGATGTGTCTCAGCAGCTTCCTCCCACTGACTGCCAATGGCCAGGCGGGCACCACAGCGGCATATATCTGTGGGCCCCATCTGTGTGCCTTCAACCTGTTCATCTGCCAGAGGCATTAAGCAAGATCAGCTGAAGAGGGGCCGTGCGAGGGCTCCTTTGCCTGGGTCCTGATCAGGCAGGCGTCAGCCCATCCACCGTCCCAGACTGCCCGGCTCTGCCGTGTCCTGCTTTTAAGGCTCCACGAATGATCTCCCCTATTGGGAAGACCCTTAGGAATTGGCAGGGGAGAGTGGAAAGAGTCTTGGATGTGGAGGTAGAAGACTGACTCTTCCACCTACTAGACTTTGGGCAGATCAAAGCCTTTCTTGAAGTCTATTTCCTCAAGTGAAATGTCTTCTAACTGAGATTCTGTGATACATTTCCTGGGGGATTTAGAGACAAGGAGACACCATCACAGGAACATTGACTTGAAAGTTCAAAATCCATGTCTAGTTCTTGTCTTATCTGGGGGATCTTGTGGAAATTTCTTGGACCTCAATTTCCACATTCCCAAGTAAATGGGACGTAAGATTGCCTTCAACTCGGACATCATTTTTCTGTGTTGCTGTGACCTCTCCTATGACTAGATTTCTTTATCTTTGGCAAGGTGGTTTTCCCGTCAATCTCAGGAAATTTGGGGTAAAACGTGAATATCCCATTTTTAGGACCTGGAAGTAAAGGACAGTCTTGTAGTCTGCCCAGTTTCATGCAAGTAAGTAATTTCTGAGGCTGTGAAGTGAGTCCTCAGATTATCCGGTTCCAAATGAGTCCATGGCTCCATTATTCCCAATCTTCTCCATCACACTTGCATCTAAAACTCTCTCTCCCACCCTTACTCAGCAACTCATCCCTTACAGTTAGCATTTGTACAGGTTAGCAAAGCACTTTACATTTGCTAACTCATTTGTAACAAAGAAAAAAACAGTTCAGCAAAATGAGCACTTGGACTGGATCTGCCAATGTTCACTCCCCTCTGCAAAGTCCCTACCTCTTCAGAGAAGAGGGAAAATGTTCTCATGAACTTCTCTAGAGCCGAGCTTGATAAGGGTCCATTTCTCTCTCATCTCCTTTTTCCCACTTCTCTCTCCCCTTCTCTCCTCCAGTCCCTTCTCTTCCATCCTTTCTCTTCTTCTCTTTCTTCCCCCTTTCCCTCTCTTTCCCTCCCTCTTTCTCTTTTCTCCCCTCCCATCTTTTCTTCTCCTTCCCTCTCTTCCCCTCCTCTCTCCTTCTCACTCTTTCCTTTCCTCCCCTCTCTTTACCTCCCCCTTTCCCCGTTCCTCCCCTTCCCTTCCTCCCTCTTTCCCTCCCCTCCCCTCTCGTCTCCATTCTTTTTTTTTTTTGAGGAGGGGGAGAAGGAGGCAGTGAGGGGGACAGCACAGTGTAGAGCTGGTTCAAATCCCACCTCAGACACTAAATAACTTTGTGACCCTGAGCAAGTTCCTTCATCTCCCCCATTCTCCATTTACTCATCTGTACAAGGGGGACGGCCCCTAAAGCACCTTCCAGGTCTCCCTCTTTCCTGGATTGGGGGAGAGATATGGTCCCAGTCACGGACCCCTCTGTTCTCTTCTCATTACTATCTCTGCTTTGCATCAGCACCCACAGGTCTTCCATCTACTACAGTCATTGGGGCACAGGCTTTGCCACAAAGTCTTCCCTAATCTCTGCATTTTCGCCCTCCAAGCACATTCATGGTTCTTTCCATGGGAGATAGGTAAGGGAAGTTTGTGGGCTCAAACTGGATGTGTATCTGGGAGTCTGACATCCACGCCCCTGCACGGTTGGATGAACTCTTCCCCGAGACCTTCCCCACCCCCAGTGAAGGTCCCCATGCTACAAAGACACTTCCTGGCAGAAAAAGGGGAGGTCGCCCTTCCTGCTGCCTTTCTAGCCATCAATCCCTTCATTGTTCCTATGGAGAGCCAGGGCTCGCTCTTGGAGGGTAACACTGCCTCCTCTTCATTACCAGCTGGGCTCGCATCCTCAATGCCCTCCAGTGAGCCAGAGGGAAAGACGTCTCCCCATGCCCCCCTGGGGGTCCCCCGAGTCAGCCAGTTTCCAGATGTTCCCCCTTTCACCCAAATCCCTGCCCCTCCCATGTTCTCTATGCATGTGTGCTAGTAAAGCAGATGTGGGGAAGGCCCACGGAGCCCACTGGAGGTTTAAGCTACTTTGATACACTGTCAAGAGAAAAGGGTCCGAGTTCAAATCCCAACTGCATTTCTCACTTCCTATGTGACCCATGGCTTTTACCTCAGATTTTTTATCTTTAGAAATGAGTAAGGGGGGGAAGGTTGGACTTTATGACTGCTAAGAATTTACTGCCTCAGTTGAATTACCCATCCAGGGAGGGGGTGGATCAGATGGTCGAAAAGGTGCCGTCCACCTCCAGATCCAGGACTAGGACCCATCAAATGGTATCCTTGCTATGATTCCCAGTGGATTCTGCCCCTTCTCGGGGATTGGAGGATTCAGAGTCAGATGTGCTTCCCCAAGATTTTGAGGTCTCCGACAGAAAGGGAGACTCCCTCCTCAGTGCACTTCCACCACTGCGTGGGGAGGAAAGCCTTGTAGAGATGTGGTCCAGGAAAGCTAAATGCAGAGGCTAGACTTGCAGTGATGAGGATTAATCTCCAAGAACCTCGTGTGTACTGGATGGAGTCAGGTAGCCCTAGGGGTGCACCACTGCTGGAACTTTGAACCTGAGGTACCTGATTTCTGGGTCAGCCCCTTTTCTGGCTTGCTTGGTAAAGTCCACGGATGTCTTTCTGAGGACTCCCTTTGACACTGATGGGAGGGTTGGGCCTGGACCGGGTTAATGGAGCTGGTGGGTGATCCATTTAGGGTCTGCTTCTGCATAAGGGCCAGATGGATCACCTGATTGCCAGCTGTTAGGTTGGCGGAGATGGGACAAAGCAGGAAGAAGATGGCCATTTGGCTCCTAGCAAGTCTAGTGTTTTACTTCACACTCTGGACAATATCTTGTAACATGTAAAAGGGAAGCATTATTCTATTTCTTTCAGGTCATCTTCTCACTACTATTCACAGGAAGGATGTGGGCTCATGTAATCCAGGGATTCTTTACCATTTTCATGCTGTGGACCACTTGGGCAGCCCAGGGAGTCTATAGACAGTCCCATTCTCAGAATGATGCTTTTAAATTAATAAACTAAAAATGTATTCAGCTACAAAATAAACAAATCCTATGGAAATACAGTTATCAAAATTTTTAAAATCCAGAACAACTTTATGGGGCCCATGTGGAACTTGGCAAAGATGATAGTCTCCAAATTATTGGGATCTCAGACAAGAAATGAGAATGTCTAAACCAAATCAACCCAGGACCTTTTGCCTTTTGGGGATCACTCTGCCATTCTTGATCTCGATGGAGGCAGACTGGGGTTTTTTCTCTATATCTGATACTGATCTGAGTCTCCCCAGCCCCAGAGATCCGTGTCCTTCCCCAAGTAATTCACCGAAAGAAAGGTTTTGTGTTTTTTTTTTCCAATGGGAATTCCAGGAAAGAAGGAAAATGACAATTGCTGTGAGAGAGGCCAGGACTGTTTTATCCTAGTACATGAACATCTTGTTCTGAGATTCTCCCAACCTGTTCCTTAGTGAGTGGCACAGTATTCAGGACTAAATAGCTCTTCTCCCATCTTAATCACTCTCTAGAAGTCCTACTCACCTCTTGGTCCAGCCATCTTTTAACATAATTAAGTCCTACTACTTCCTCTTCCTTTGGTATACCTGCATTCAGATCCCTCCCCACTTTACTGGCCCCCTTGTAAGTGTCCTTCAAAGTACTGTATTTGTCTGCTTTCTAGTATTAAGAAGAGGAGTTCTAAGGCCTCCACTATGCTGTAAAATACCTTTTCCTTTGCCAGGACTTTGAAACTTATTGAAAGTACAGGAAAGAAATAGGAAAGGGTACTGAGCAGACCTATGCCCCACAGTTTGAAAGGGGCAGAACTGCTTTTTCTCTACCCCCTGGCCACATAATTGAGGAACGTTCTTTCTCCGTGACAGCCAGCCCAGGATTTACAAAGCAGGATGCCATAGGTAGGGCTTGGTTGGTCCAATTGAAAAGGGGAAAATGTGCCAAGAGCATCTGTACCAAAACGCAGGCACGGGAAAAAATAGAAAGCGAGAGCCTGTGTGAAAGCTGAATCGTGCAAATGTGTGCTGGGGTGTAAAGCAAGGGAAAATTCCTCTCTGCTGGGACTGCAAATCATAGAATTGCAGAATTTCAGCCTTGAAAGGGGCTTAGAGGACATCAAAGTTGAAGGAATCTCTTGGGAAGATTCCTGAGCAGGCACCTCCATGGGAGACGCTGGCTGAGCAACAATTCATACATATCTAAGCTGGGGCTTCTAGTCAAACTCGGGATGAGTCACCACTTTTCCAGGGCAGCTAAAAAGCTAATCTGATCTTCAGATGCAGGAAGAGGGGCATGGTTCCCAGAGAGCACAGGCTGAGTGCTCCAGGGGGCATGGGGATGGCATCTCAGGGGGCATAACCAAGGTGCTCCAGAGGAAGGATGGGGGCAGCTCCACTGCCCTGGTCCCCAGACCCATGTGTTCAGTTTAGGGCAGCTAGAGTGAAGAGAGGCAGAATCTAACTGGAGGACCAACAGAAGGACTGAGTTTGAGAGCCTCCCTGGGAGAAGATGTGGGTGAGCATTCATCCCCAAGGGGAGATGACAGTTGTCTCTCAGCATATGAAGGGTTCTCTGATGTAAGGAACACTAGCCTTATTCTTCTTGGCTTAGCTCAGTGACACCTCCTCCTGCATGAAGATGCTCGAGCATCTTCCATCCCCTCCAGAATGACCTTACATTTACTTTGCATACATTATATTCCTGTACATTCTGTTCCTCTCGACCGTGTGCTTCTTGGGGGAGGCTGTTTGTTCCTGTCTTTGTGTGCGCCAAGTTCCCAGCATGACAGCGAGTGCACTAGGGGTGCTCGATGAACAATTTTTCGTTGATTGAGGAGGAGAAAGCTGATGGACATGACAGGGACCATCATGCATTTATTCCTAGTGGGCTTTAGAGTGGACAAACAGGATCACACCTACTATCTAATTTGTTCCTGGCAATAACTCTATGAGGCAGGAAGGAAAAAGGATCATTTTACAGTTTATTGTTGTTTGTCCTTCATTCTCAAAGAGGACCATAACATCAGGGAAGTGATACCATGATTTAAGTGAGGGATGGCTGGGCAGGGTCATCTCCTCGCTTTCCCCTCCAGAGCCTGGACCCAGTGGCCAAATATAAACCAGGACGACTGGAGATGGCTGTGAATGCAATGGGAGACTTGGGCCTTTTTGAGGTCAGTTCTTCAATAGGTCTAAGTTTGACTAAAGACTGAAGCTGCTCCCATGCAGTGATTAAAGCTAGGTAGCAACTGAAACAAAGAATCTCCTCATTTACCTAGTCCAAAAAAATCTAAATAAATAAATAAACCCAGGAAAGGAAGGCTCTAAGTATTTCTGGCCAAAGCAGAAATGATTAAGGACAAGAGAAGGGTATCTGAAAGGTCATCTCTCCCTCCTTGCAATACTCACAGAATTGCTTGGAACTCTACTTTGCACTGAGAATATTCTCATTTGACTGTCTCTCTAATCTCCCCATGGACCAGCCTAGATCAGTTTAGGGAGGGGTGTCCACTGGAAAATTGATTTTTTAATCTTCCTCTACCCCAAAGCTAATCATGAAGATGGTTTCATAATACATGGAGAAGTTTTACTCAGTGAATGAATAAAAAAGCATTTATTAAGTATGATAGGCATAGGTATGAGCTGAGGTACTGAGAAGAAAAATATGACAAGGAGGATAGTCCATGTTTCCAAGGAGCTTACAATCTAATAAGGGAAGAACACACTTATAAGGTAATAGTGGCCAAGGAAGGGATTTCCAGATTGGGAAGTCACAGGGCCAATGACGATCAAAACATAGCAATTGAGGAACGTGATCTTACTATACTTGGATGTGATAGTGTGGTCTGATTACCATTTTTCAAAGCTAACAGTTTAATTTGGGTTCTTGAGGTTGGTATGAAGATGGCTGTAGAAAGTAGCGGGTGCCATGTTTGAGTTGAGTTAGTCATGCAGAAGGATGGCCAGGGCAAAGTATCAGAGTAGAAGCTGGAGAGTCAGCCGAGTGGGAAGCCATGGAATAAAGAAAGCCAGATAGTTCATTGTGAAACCATATACTCCTAAAGCCAATCTTTCCTTAGATGGAGTTGTCATATGACATCTTTCTACTTTTTCTTTTTCTCCCCTCCAGGGCCAAATAGAACAGTCATTCTTCCATAGGACAGCTCTGAAAAGATTTGGATCAGGGATTGTGTTATCATACCAGATCACATTTAACTTAATTCAGTCTTTGAAGTAGTTAATGAAGGTATATTCACCCCTACAAGATACACAGTAAAGAAGTAGCATACCTTTCACCATTCCTATTAGACACAGAGGGAAATCAAGTCTCAGGGAAATTAAATGAATTGCTTCAAGTCACATGACTAATGAATAGAAAAGCTCGAAATAGAAACTCTATGTCCTACCTCCTGTTTTGCTGCCTTTTCTATTAGATATTATCTATTAGATAATATTAGATATTAGATAGCTATTAGATATAATATTAGATATTAAATATTATTAATTATATAGATAATTAGATATTAGAGATTAGATATTAGATAGATTTTCTATTAGAAATAAATAGTGTAAATAGGGTAACGGAATACTACTAATTTTTATTTCTCAAGTTAAAGTTTGGCAAAAGTTGTAGGGTAGTTGCCAACCTGCATTGGTGGAGGGAATTTCTTCCCTGGGAGTTTCACATGCCCAAAGTACCATAGTTTCATCTCTCCCCTTAAATTATTCCCATCCTTCAAAAGTATGCTCCTTCTCAAAAAAAGTTAGAAAAACTGATGATCACGCTGAAAGGTAAGTAGTACATGTATTACTCTTCCCTTTTCCAGATACTTTAGAAGATGCTCTGAGAAGAAAGTGGCTTGCCCAATGTCCCTCAACAGTGTCTGAGGCAGATCTCTATATTGCAAACCCAGTTCTCCATCTGCTATATACTGCTTTTACATAATAAGGAGCAGAAGAGAATAGAATGAAGATGAATAGAAATAGCAGGTTGACTAAGTCATGGTTCCTGATGAATTTCACTAAGTACACAATACCTAGGGATCCCTGCCCTTTCAAGCATGCAAGGTGAACCGGAGAATTTGTCTTGCCAAGTGCACTTAACCAATATCACCAAGGGCAATTTTTACAGACCCATCATGTCATAAAGGGATCTTTAAGTGTAAATGTTTAAACAAGTGAATTCAAATACTATTGCACTAGGGCAATTCAGAAAGTAAGTTTGTAAAGTAATTTATTAGCTCATTATGCAAATAATTATTGAATCAAAAAAAATCTAAGAACTAGCCCTTAGAGGATAGGTAATTCCAAACTTTTCTTAGTCGGTTTGTTCTTCCTTCTACAATATTCCCCCAAAGTGGCAAATAGCCTTCACCTGAAGACTTCTCATGGTAGGACTAGTTCCCTTAGCTTGACAAAGCTAGGCAGTATGATGCAAATTGTTCTGGACCTGGATCCAGGAAGACCTGAGTGTGAAATCAAGCTCAGACACTTAACTGGCAATTAGATCACATAAAGGCATTTAACTCTACTTGCCTCAGTTTCCTTTTCTATCAAATGGAGATAACAATAGCATCTACTTCTTAAGATTGTGAAGATAAGTGAAATGCTTGGTAAACTTTAAACACTATTATGTTAATTATTATTGTCATTAACACCATTTTTCTATTATCAACATCTTCTCTAAAATATGTCATTACAAATAGAATTTGGACTGATCTTGGACTGATGATCACCTCTCTAATCTAGGAAAAAACATTTTAAAAATGCAAACTAACAGTTCATTAAGTTGGATGATTCAAGGACATTTAAAGAGGGAATTGAATGGAGGAGGAAAAAAAAAAGATGAAAAATGGAAAAGATTTGTTAAACTCTTCTTCCTGAAGGGTAACAGGGCCAACACATGTAAACTCCCACTGTATATTTCAGGGATTATATGAAGACTAATAAAAACAAAACTAAAGTGAGAAGTAGATGAACTAGGCCAGGTACATGTTGAGTTGAGTCTTCAATGAAGGTGACATAATTACGTGCACATAATGTGGACATTGGCTTGCAATTGCACAAATGGAAGGAATATCTCATGAATGGATCATACCCCATATCCTTGGAAGTGTCACACTAACTCATAATGTGTTTACATCTAGATCTTCCTTCCAGTATTTCCCATCTCCATCCTGTATTGAGGTAACTGATTTTCTGATGCCCTCAAGTATAGTCAAGTCTGTATTAAATTGCATCTTATTAAATTTGATTCATTCTTCTGCCTTCTAGCATCCCAATTCTCTGATCTAATTCAATCACAGCCCCGCCTAGTGTCTTGTCATCTCTGTGCCATCTTTATTTGTCCAATCTGATCACAGTGTGAGGAACTCATTTCTATGTCTGACAGCTACCTTCCTTCCCCCTGACACAGTCATCACCAAAACTTGGGATACTTAATCTCTTCTCATCTTCTCTTGAAAGCCTACCCATCTTTCTAGCTCAGATACTGTTACTTCCATGAAGCCTTCTCCCATTCTTCCAATTGGAAAGAGTTTTCCATGTCTATGAATACAACGCACCGTTTGATATTTATCTTATGTACCTATAACTATCATTATTAAGTCATATTCTTCAGTTCTGAGAAATGCACACTAGAATGTGTGCTTCCACGAAAGCAGGAAGGGACCGTGCTTCATTTATTTATGTTTCCTTAACTCCTAGAAGGGAATGAGAGGTAGAAAGAGATAACTGGATGTAGGTCTCTTCACAACCAGAGCCCCGAATGATTCCCTGTGGGACTCCTTCTCTTGGAAGTGGGGCTGAATAACAATATACCGGGACTATAGAACTGGAACCAAATGCTTCAGACTCATCTGCTGGAGCAGCAGAACACGGCTAGTGGGGACATCTCTTTCTGCATCCACAAATCGGTCTCCAGAGCACAGAACAAAGAGGGTTTATATTTCTAGGCTACAAGATTGCAAGCCTTCCTAATGATGCCACTGGGGAGCACAGGATGGCTCTGTCTGTCTCATTTTCAATCTAGGTTCTCTTGGTCTTCTCAGACCTGTCAGAGTTGGGTTTCTATTTTTTGATAGCACCTTTTTGGGAAACTGTGCAATTGTGTGACCTTAGAAGATGAGAGTTGGGAGGGACCTCCCCCCTCCCCACTTTATATAGGAAGAAAATAAGGACCAAAAAAGTGACTCCTTTGAGTTCATGGACCTAACAAGGGATAGAAATAGAATTATGGGTTAACCATGACTCTTGATCCCCAAAGGAATATAGTTTTCCCCATATCACACCCTTTCTTAAACTAGGTATTTCTCCCTGATTATGACTATTTAAAGAATTATAGAATATTTTTAAAGACACCAAAGCTACTTTAGCCAAAGTCTATCCCACCTAAGGGCCCTATAATTTCTGCCTGAGGACCTGTACTTTTGAGAGTCATTTAATCATTCTGTGGATGGATAGCTCCAACTGGTAAAAGCCCATTTCCCAGACTGATGTGAAATCTGCTTCTTTGTAACTTCTACCTTCTGTGAATCGCTGGATCTCAGAGTAATCTGAAGAAGGATGAATTCCAACTTAGACTTGAAGCATGAATCATTTCAATGGCACACTCAAAAAGTATTTATCCAGCTTGAAGATCTCTAGTGATAGGAAATTCAATTCTTCAGTCAACCTATCTCACTTTGACATAGCTCTAATTATTAGGAAGATTTTCTTCAGATCTGTCTAAAACCTACTTCATTAATCTATAGATGAGTATCACTAAAATCAAAAGGTATCACTTTGAAGATGATGAAAATTTGGCTTAGTGAGGGTGAATGACTTGTCTATTGCCATCCAGGTAGGAAGTAGCAAAGTCAAGAATTCAAATCCAGTTCTCTTTTTGCTCTCATCTCCCTCTGAGACCCTTTTCCACCCACATATAAAAATGCTAAAGTTCTCCTAGTTCCAAGTGGGGAAAAAGGTCTTGCTTTAATCCTCCTCTAACAACTATAACCATCATCCTCTCCTTTTGATGTCCATACCCTGCAGGAGAAAAAAAAACCTACAACCAGGAATGGTGGTACTAATAAATCCAGCTACCTGGGAGATTGAAACTAGCAGATGTCTTGAGCTCAGGAGTTCTTAGATGCAGTAGACTAAAATAATTGGGTGTCCACTCTGGGCTTGGAATTAATATAGTGAATCACCAGGTTGCTTAAAGAAAGATGAGCTAAATCAGATCAGAAACAGGATAGGTCAAATCAGTGGAACTGGGTCTGTGAATAGTTTTTTGAAATACCAGTATCAAAAAGAACAGAATAGAAGCGAGCACCTACATTTAATGCCTGCTCTCCCATACCATCTCATCTTTCTCTCCTCAGAGCTGGAATTAGGGTGTGTGTGTGTGTGTATGTGTGTGTGTGTGTGTGTTCATGTCTGAGATGGGGAAAAGAAGGCACACTCAGTTGAAGAAAAGATTTTGATATCAAGGTGGGCATATGGGGAAATCAGCCCCAGAGCACCTGCTTGAGACTGCCCTGAAAACATTAGGATGGGGAGTGCTGGACAGGTCAAGTCACTATCAGTGTACCCAAACTCCAAGATTTTATTTAAAACCTTCTATATATTCTCTGATTTGATTGTCATAATAACCCTATGTCCTAGATGCTATTATCATCCTTGTTTTATAGAAGAGGAAACTAAGAATGAAGAAGGTTCCAAAAATATTTTTCTACAATCATAAAAATAGTATTCAGGATCAGGATTTGAACTCAGGACTTCCTCATTCCATTACAAGTGCTGTCAGCTCTATCTAATTTGGCCTTCTGGTGTAAGATCGGTTCCTCTGCGCTTTGGCTATATCTCACCTGAACCTCCTGTGATTTATCTTTAATTCTGATACCTAGAGTCCAGCAGTACATGTCCAATCCCTGTCCATTTCTAAATCTGTTAAAAGCTACTTCAGATACAATCTGGTCAGTTTTCTGCCTCAAAAAACTCCATGGAAACAATTCAGACACCCGTCATCCCGAACTGGGTTTCTTCTCCCTTTAGGCAATTTTCATCAAGTTACTGAGGCCATAAAATATTACCAAGCCTCCCGTGTAACATCAGGTCCTGTGTGGAATCCAAATTCTCAGTGGTCCACAGGAAGTCGGATTTTACTCGTGACAAGTCAGGGGGCCCTATTTGAGAAAATATACATCTACTGAGATATTCATATTGATATAGATAGATATACATATACATATATAGACACATTTCCACATACATATCCCGTTATATATTCATTAGCTGCTGGAAACAAAGACACTCTGTTCTCTAACATGCTGAAGGGGAAAGGGGAGGGTGGATATGGCAGCTGTAAATGAAGACAGACACGCTGTTGACATGGAAACCCAACAGTTAAAAAAAACTCTGCAGGCAGTTTCAAAATGTCAGATTTTGATAACCAGGTTGGAGTCCTTGTTCCTCTGTAGTGAAATGTTTGGCAAAACACACGCTGCCATGAATTTTTGACAACACATCATCTCTGCAACGTCAACAGAGCCATATGTCTCTACGACAATGAGAGAAGCAGAGGCTAGCCATGTACCCAAGACCAACAGCGCGGAGAAGATTCCCATTTGTCGGCCAAGGAGCAAGATTTTTTTTTTTAAATCGTGGATGTATTTTATGAACATATAATGTTCAGGTGAGTTGAATATTTTCCGCTCCATTCTAGTCTGGGTGAGGGAAAAACCTATTTTAAAAAAAGCCTAATTCTCTCTTTACAATTCTCAATAGATGCATCTTGGACTGCCTCTGAATTTGCCTTGAGCAAGTGATTGTATGTGTCCAAACCTTTGCTAATTAATTGTAAGTGAGGGGAGAAAAACACATTAAGAAGCAGTCAACCACCTACACATCCATAGTTGCCAGAGCTTGAAGGATTAAAAGAAGGGAACCATCTTGGGCTTGGCTGGCTTTCTCTGGTTCTACGTCAACTTCATTTCTGATGGGGTCCAGGAGTTCATTTATTTTAGAGAGGAGGGGGTTTCAGTGAGGTGAAGGGATCTGATAAACAAGTAAAAAGCATCAGAGGAAGGGTTTGATCTGAAACGCAGTGGCTCTGGAATAAGTACTCTTTGCACTCATTACAAAGTAATAATCAAGATAATGGTAATAGTAATGATAATAATACATCTTGTGGGTGTGCCCCCTTCCCTCATGTTTTGTTTGCTCTTGCTCCAGATCTGGACTTTTACTGGGAGTAGGAAACACTTATCACATCCAGAGAGAGAACTATGTGGATTGAAGCATAGTATTTTTTACCATCTTTGTTGTTTATTTGTTTTTTTTTTCTTTCTTGTGGTTTTAACCCATTTGATCTGATTTTAATTGTGCAGCATGACAAATATGGAAATATATTAAGAGAAACTGCATATGTTTAACCTATGTCAGATTGCTTGCTCTGTTGAGAAGGAAGGAGAGGAAGAGAGAAGAAGAAAATTTAAGAACACAAAGTTTTGGGACAGGTGAATGTTGAAAACTATCTTTTCATGTATTTGAAAAAAATAAAAAAAACTATTTCAAAATTTTTTAAAAATAAAAACACTGTTCTGAAAGGGATCCATAAATTATGCCAGATATAAAGGAGTCTATGACAAAAAAGACTGAGAAGACATTTTTCAGAGGACCGCCAAGGACATTGAGATGTAAAGGGATTTTTCTAGTGTCAGAAGTGGGGCCTGTGTCAGAAGTAGCACTCAGATCCAAATCTTCTCCACTCCACTCTTCCATGATCTTATAATCTGTAAAATGAGAAAACTCTAAGTTTCCTTCTATCTGTAGATATATGATTCTATGGACATGGGAATATCTGCACTTCAAAAACGTGGGGTGGAAAATATGTTTCTTTCCTGAAGAAATTCAACAGTAGAAATTCAGGGTGCTTTCAGTGATTGCAGTGGTGATGTTCCCTTGGGCAAATGAATGACTGTTGCTCAAGGGATTGGATTTCTAACAACTGTATGGAGGAGAGCAGAACCAATTGGTCAGCAGCTTTCACAGAGTCATCACTTAATAAATGCCGATTGTATTTTAAATTAAAATTATTTTTTTTTGTTTTCCAACAAAATATAAAGAGAACACAGAATTTCCCAACTAGTGTTGTCAACAGGGGACTCTCTCACTGGGTCCAAACAGAACTTAACCAATCTCTCCTCCACATAAAGTCCTTTTAGACTTGAAGACATTAAGATCAACTTGATGATGTCAAGAAGATAACAGAGTAGCAACATCAAGCAAGCATAAATCAAAGAAGTGTCCACTGTTGCCATGGAGGATGACCAATACAAATTCCAAATAGAAGAGGAATGCCCTTTTCATGGCCAGAAGCTTGTAAAAGATAGTGTGCTAATTAAATTACATGAAATGAGACATTACAGGGCCAATTCATTGGGACCCATAATCATTCAAAAAAGAATGTGCCATCCATTTGCTTAGAAAAAAGTGGATGAAAAATATGTATAATGTAACCCAGATGTGACATGCAATTAAATGGGCAGTGTGAGTCCATCAGAATACACACACACACACACACACACACACACACACACACACACACACAATTATGTATACATAATCTAGATAGATAATGAAGGGGAAATGCAGAACAGAATAAAAAAAAGGAGATTTGGATTAAATGCACTTGGAAAATGGTGAAGTGCTTCCAATGACTTCAAGTCACTCCTAGCTGTGAGAACCCTTAATTTACCAATCAATATTTTCCTAATGATGTGTACAGCTCTGGGTTCTGGAATACCATGATCGCCAAAGAACTAAAACAGCAAGGGATACAAGGTAATGCAGAGATATAAAGCAGGCTGAAGTGCTGGTAACAGTTACCAACAATAGTATTTGGAAGCAAAGTGACATCCTAAAGGACATTCAAAGGAGAGTTCATCTTCCATCACCTCAAGAAGCAGTCCTTTCTACTTGGGAGCATTTCTCAGAGCTAGGAACTCTTCTTCTGTATTAATGTCAACCCTCCTGTGTCATAGACCCTTTTCTATCTTGTTTGCATTTTGCCCTCAAACACCCCTTTCAAGGGTAAATATGATACCAAGGAATGCCATCTCATCAATAGTCCTGCTATAGTGTTTGTACTTCCCATATTCTGAGCTGCTTCCTTCCTTCTTCAAGTTGAAGAGAGATGGAGAGGAAAACATAGGAGAAATGCAAGAAACTAATCATACAGGCAATAACACACAAAGGGATTTCATTTTGGCTGATGCTTCAAAAATCTTTTAAAAGAAGAAATGACCATAAACTAAGAAAAGATTGCAAGTTGGTCAAAGGACATTAAGTGTTCTCATAGGTCTCACAGAATCATAAGATTTCAGAGTTAGACCTGAACAGGAACTTAGGAAGTCAAATTAATTTCATTAATTTCCCAGGAATCTCTGGGCTGGCAAAAGGTAAGAGGTTCTAGGACCTATCCAAATTCTGTTGCTTCTAGTACAGACCCATGTGCTTTATTCCATAATGGTGGGTTAGACTTAGAGACTCTTTCTCTTCTCCCTTGAATCTCTGACCCCTCTTTTTATTCTTCCTTCATATCCTTAAAATGTGCTCCCTTTGTTCTCTGCAGCCCTTCACTCATTCTGAGATTCCGAAAGACAGGTGAGAATGAATGTCTCTTCTGATCTTTCTGCATACTGATAAAGGTGAAATATCAAAATTATAATAATGCTCACCAAGTAATCATTAAACAAGGAGCCAACATTTGTAGTAAAAACCAGAAGGAATTAGAGATGGATAGATGAGAAAAGATTGCTTATTGGTGACTCTGGATAGTCACTTTTCTAATCTGAGCATCAGTTTCCCTTTAATGAATTTATGTTCTCCTACAATCCCCTTCCAAGTCAGCTATTTCCTGAACCCAGTATGGATTATGGCATTTCTCCTGATTACAGAATACATTTCTAAAGTGTTCATAGCCACAGAATCTGAGGGCTGGAAGTAACCCCTGAATCTAAATCCTACCTGAATAAGAAGAATCCTTCTAGATCATCTATAACAAGTAGCCAGCTTGCCTCTGGTTAGAGAACTCCATTGAGAGAAAATTCACTCTCTCTCTTGAAGTGACCCAATTGACTTTTTGTACAAAACCTAATTATGGAGTATTTTCCAACATAAAACAAACCTTCCTCTTGATAGCACCATGTTAATCCTGGCTCTGTCCCCGAGATTCTGTTTCTTGAGCTTACAATTTGCTTTTATTATCTGTGATGCTATTATATGTTCACATCAGTCCTGGGAGGTAGGAGTTAAGACTCTAAGTCTACTTCACAAGTGAGGAAACTGAGGCAGGAGGAAATAAAGTGACTTATTTATGAGTACAACAAGTAGCGGGGTGCGATTTGAAATGAATTTCTTTCTGGCTCCTAGTCCTTAACACACTGTGCTCTCATCCCCACCTTACCCCAAGCACATGTAGCATCAAATCAAAGCCTCCTACAGCAGCATCAATCTAGTCTTTATCTGAACCTGCACATTTATAACACACTTGGACAAGGACTCATGCACTTGAGTGGAAAACATTCAATGCTGGACTCTTGAGGGATTCCCAGAACACTGTTTGGATTTTGACAATCCTGACTATGGTTCTTACTATCCACGGGACCTTAGACAAACTATTTCCCCTCTTTAAGCATTTAAAGAGAGGAGGTTGGGTTAGATGGTTCAAATTTTAAATCTACAATGTGATCTAAAAAAAGATGTCATTGCCCAGTTTTTGTTTGAAGAAACCTGAGTATCCAATGCAATGAAGATGATGTATCTTTCTGCAAAGTTCACTTCTAGAAATGAGAGGTTAGCTATGAGCACAGTCAGAAAAGCAAAGCAAATTACAAACATAACAGTGCCTACTTTCCAAAAGCTCCCGGTCTAATGAGCAAGACAACATTCCCAATGAATCTCGGACTCGCTAATTAAGAAGACATGACTTTAAGGCAGCCGTCAGCCCCTCCTTTTCTTCTCTAACAGATTCTAGCAACCAATTGCCCAACCCTTGCATGACCTGCTCTCCCATCATCTTGTCCATGTTCCATTGATAACCCATCCTTAGTGGTCTGTACATGGCACCAAAATCCAGTAGCCTATTTTAATAGGAAGTTGAAACTGTCTCCTAGCAGAAAGTTGGACAGTTAATGGCCAATTGGACTTATTGGCAATGTTTCTCAGCCGCTACACATGAAGACTGAAATTAATGAGCTGGTTAAAGGGAATAAGAGGGGGAAAATCTGATCTTATTTTTCTGTCTATCTCTGAGCTCAAATGTTTCATGTTCCCTAAAATGCTTTTCTTGTCCCCTTGGGATTCTGCTATTGATTATGAGACCCTAGCTAAGTCATTTTACCTATTTCGGCTTTGTGTATTCCTCTTCTGGAAGGCAGATCTCCGGTGCACAGATGTAAAAGCAGGATAGTGTTAAGAGGTAACCTAGTGCCCCAGTAACGTAATCACTTTACAGATGAGAAAACTGAGACTTAGGGAGCTTGTGGCTTACCCAGCGTTGGGGACTGTCAGAATTTGAATTCAGTTTCTCTAATTCCAGAGTGTTGGCTCTTTCCATTGTGCTGTCTACACATCCCGCCTCTTGATATTGTTATGAAGAAAACAAACTACTGGCCTTAGAATGTCATACAAGTGGAGGCTGATAGTCTTCCATTGTTGTCAGCGTCCCCATTTTCACATAGAGAGAAGCGGTCAGCCTTTGGTACATGACCCCCATGTTCCAATCATCCCTCTGCTATTGTTGTGTCACCCCTGGCAAGTCAATTAACCTTTCGGTATTCCTGAAATCTCAATCAGAGGGTTAGACAGATACAATAGATGAACAGAGAGATAAATGATAGACAGATAGAGAATAGATAGAGAGATGGATGAATACCTAGATAATTGGTGGTGGGAAAGTCTTGGCTCAAGCACGGCCACTTTGACTCCACAGGCTGACCCAGATCTAGATCTCTTAAGGGAAGGAGCCGGAAACAAAGGATCTCAATCTGGCCATTTATCAAAGGGTCTAGAGGGCATCTCATTTAAGTGGAATTTCTCTACAGAAAGTGTACTAAAGTCTCTCCCCCATGTCACCTTCCATCTCCATGACAACTGAGCTGTGTGTCCAGTTATCACTGGAATGAGGAGTTACTAAACTAATGACTTGCTCTGGCGGATCCTGTGGCCCCCCACCCTCCTCATCCAGTTGGTAGAGACGAGCAAAGGGTGGTTTGACAAGGGGTTGAGAACCGGGGATCCCTGCTCTTGACATCATCGGAGGGTCCTTTGCCAACCAGGAAACACAGGTGGACCATATCCTGTGTGTGACTCTAAACTGGGGGCTGGGGGCAAACACAAAGGAGGGCTTCTAGTCCCTACTCACAGTCTAGCTGGCAGGCAAAGCATGATGTAGGCTTGTAAGGGCTGCTTAGTAATCACATACTCCTACAGGTTGCCTGGCAGAAAACTTTTTTTTCATATCCATTATCTGAACTTAATTTCATAAGGCCCCATGAGAAGCCAAAGTGGTGCTCCCAGAGTCCAGTGCTGACCATGCATCTGCCTCATTCAATGAGGTCTAGCTGCAGCCTGGTGCATCTGGAAACAAATATAAAGCACGATGGCATTTATAACCCCCAACAACCTAACTGCAACCCACCTTACTAGAACCCAACCATTAGCTTTCCTCTGCCTCTTGGGTTGGCTCACTATTCATCAAGAACACGCCATAAATGTGGGTGTTTCCCCAAAGCTCTATCTCTGTCCTGGGCCATCTCTAAGCTCTCTCCATCTCTCACTGTTCTTTCTCTGTGTCTTTATCTCTCTGTCTCTTTCTGTCTTTCTCCCTCTGTCTCTCCTATTCTCTCTCTTTTTCTTTGTCTCTCTCTTTTTTTCATTCTTTCTGTCTTTCTGTCTGTTACTCTACCTCTGTCTCTCTGTCTCTTTCTCTCTCTCTCTCTGTCTCTCTCTGTGTCTCTCTCTCTCTCTGTCTGTCTTTTTCTCTGTCTCTGTCTCTCTGTCTCTCTCTCCTCCTTCTCTCTCTCCCCCCCTCTCTGTTTCTCTCTCTCTCTTTCTCATTTTTGCAGATCTACACATCCAGCCCCAGTCTCACAACACCAATTGCCTATTGGACATTTCCAAATGGATGTCCCAGAGGTATCTCCATCTCAGCATGCCCCAAACTGAACTCATTCTCTTTCTGAACATTCCCCTGCCACCCAAACTTCCCTATTTGGGTCAAAAGTGCCATTAGCTTTCCAGTCTTCTAAATTTGTAATCTCAATGTTATCCTGGACTTCTCCTCCTCCCTCATTCCACTTAGCCAGTTATTTGACCAATCTTGCTACCTCTATTTTCACAGTTTCTCATAAACAATCTTTTTCTTTACATGTGCATGAGCACACACACACACACACACACACACACACAGCCACTACCTTAATTCAGAAACTCCTCCACTTCTTGCCTAGATTATCACAGCAGCCTCTTAATGTTTCTTTGCCTCAAGTCTCTCCCACTACTATCCGTCCCCATAGTGCTTCTAAAGTGATTTCCCTTAAGCACAAACCTGATCATGTATCTGTTCTACTCAATCAACTCTCATGGCTCCCTATTGTCCATAGGATAAAGTACATTTCCTGTTTAGCTCTCCTTTACAAAATGGTCCCAAACCACCTTATTACTTCCCATTCTGTGTTCTGCCATCATCAAACTGGTCCAATTCCTATCTCTGATGGAAGGAGTAATTCCTTCCTCCTTCAACTGATGGATATATGAACTATCCTGTCCCCTCTCCCACCTAAAGACCATCTCCCGGTGTCTTCCACAATGATCTCAGTCCGTGCTCGGGACTGTTCTCAGAGCATTTTTTCCTTGACAGGACCTTCTAAAATCTGCATTTCCCTGCTCCAAATTCACACAAGGAGCCATGAGGAGGCAGCCAAGGTTTTTAAGTGTTAATGTTGTGATTCCTATTTCCTCACAAGAAAGGTCAGTAACACAGTTAACAGGTGACAAATCAGAGACCTAAACAGGAGAGCCTAGGCCAAGAGCTAGAAGATATTCCCAAGGGCATCTTGTTCAACTGAGTCATTTTACAGAAAAGAAACCTCAGGCTTAGGAAGGAGACTTGACTAGATAGTTAGAATTTGAACCCACTTCTTCTGACTACAGAGTCATCTTCAGATTCAGGTACGTCTTCCACACTTCTTTCCCAAGGTTTTTAAGTTATGATTAATGGCTACCTCTGCAGGACCATTATTCCAGGAAACTCCCAGCTGTGTCGCACATTTCTCCTGAGTCTTTGACCATTTCTTCCATAGTCCTTTCAACTGTCTTGCCAACTTCCTCTTCTCCAAATTATGAGACAATAAATTATTATCAGGGGGAAAGGCGTCCTAATATGTTCTAGGTCCCATGCTAAGTGGTTTTTCTTTTGGTATTACCTCATTTGATTCTCACAACAACTCTGAGAGGTAGGAGCCATTATCAAATCAAATCCATCCTTATTCCTAGAGGGGATATGTCAATCTACTCTCTCACGGTCACACTCACCATCCTTGTAAACTTCTGAAGCAAAATACCCCCTATGTATATCTATGGATATCTTCTCCCATTTAGAATGTCAGTTCTTTGAAGACAGAGAATGATTCCACTATTACATCCTAAGCAACCTTGTGTTGGCACATAGTGAGAACTTTTTTTCCCCCATTCATTCATCCATCCATTCATTTGTTCATTTTTCAATGGACCATACAGATCTCAGGGCTTCTGAACCTTCATCCAATCGTCATTCTAATACTCTTACATAGAGTACCCTTGAGATCCATCTCTGGTGATTTGCCTGGTTTCTGGTGGAAGGTCCGAGAAGGCAGAGAAAGATTGTCTTGTACCAATGTGAGCCTTCTTATCCCCTCACTCAAAGCCCTAACCCTTTTTTAACTTAGTCCATGTTTCTATGACTAAGAACTCCAACCTCCTGCTTTCAGTCAGATGATGAGTTCCTCCCCATAGAGTTAGGTGGGCTGAACTTTTCAGAGCATCTATGGCTACATCCATATGCACAAGAAGGCAAAAATGACTTTTGGCTAGACTGCCTTGTAATAGAAGACAAAGTATTTAATACAGAGACTAGATAAATGTGCATCAAATACATAAAATAATTTGTTCTCTTTATTCATGATGAAGAAATAGGTTCCTCTTCATAATGGATCATATGTATGAGAATCTTAAAGGAGAACACAAAGCACTAGACAAATGTCACTTGGTAGGATGATGACTATTTTCTTGGAACGTGCCTATAGCCGGGCTGCCTATGCTCTTGTTCTTCTCACCAGTCACTGCCAATTTCAAGAAGGAACATTTCACTGTCCACCATGATATATCCTCGGCCATCTGCTTTGGTTGTCAGCAACTAAGAAGCCACTTGGATGGTGGGCTAAGAATCCTTGGAGAGGTACAGAAATGAGAATCTCAAGCAAAGACAGACTGAGAAAGGTTCAGAAAAGGCTTAAAGATGCACCAATAGTACTTGATAGCTGCTCTGACCAAGTCTTCATTGTTTTGACTAATGAGGCATCTGGAGGATTGGAAAGGAAAGTGGGAGGTGAGATTAAAATGTTCTGGGCTACAGCAAGCTACACTTGCAGGTTCACCCTGTCAACAGATGGAAGTTAGAAACACCTTGGTTACTAATAAGGGGATTTCAAATGCCTGAAATATTATTTTTCCTAAGTAAAATAGCCATTCACTTCCAAATCTAGGCAGGTAGCTACCACCAGCCCATGGTCTAAAGTCTCTCCCAGCCCTGATGTCCCCTCTTCTAACACCCCTCCCAGCCCTGACTCATTTATGGATATGTTCACAAGGAGATAATCAAAGCTGAGCAATCTGAGCGGGTTCTCTTGGCAAGGAGATGAGGTTAGATGGTGTCTTGTCAGAAATGTGACAGAAGGCATTGCTCCTCAGTCATAAGCTTGACTAGAATCGTCCCAACATAACCTCCAGCTTTTAGATTCAAAGGATCTGCAGGAGTCTTCTATGCATTCTGACTTAACTTTCATCTACTTTTTGTATTCTTTATAAGCCTGTTTACATGTTCTTCTCTTTTGAATGAGGGGAGCCTTGAGGGCAGCCACTGTGTTTTTGCCTTTCTTTGCTTAATTCAGTGCTTGTTGATTAATTTATTAACACAACTCTTTAGAGACCGGATTCATTATATCACTTGAGTGTGACTTTGCTTGGAAATGTCAGACAAGTCCACTAGATGCACCACAAAGAGAGACATAGAAAGAGAAAGACAGAGAGACACTGAGAGATACAAAGAGATAGAGAAGAGACAGGGAGAGAGGCAGAGAGAGATACAGAGACAGAGACAGAGAGAGACACACACAAAAAGACAGACAGACTGAGACTGAGAGAGAGACAGAGAGACACTGAGAGACACAGAAAGAGAGATAGAGAAGAGACAGGGAGAGAAACAGAGAGAGACACAGAAACAGAGACAGAGAGACAGAGGGACAGAGAGAGAGACAGACAGAGAGAGAGAAAGAGACAGAGAGATAGAGAAAGACAGAGAGAGACAGAGATAGACAGAGAGACAGAGATAGAGACAGAGAGACAGAGAAAGACACACAGAGACAGAGAAAGACACACACACACACAGAGAGAGAGAGAGAGAGAGAGACACACACACATTCTGATTATCTGACTTAATCCTCAGGATGTTGGACCTTCTAATCTAGACCCTCTAATCTTATCAGATACTGTTGTCAATCAGTCCATTGGAGCTTGTTCCTCTCCCCTACTCCAGCTTGGCAGATTTTCATCTAATTGTTTCTTGATTGAATCTGGGGCATTACACTCAGTAATCTTGCCCAGCTCGCTTTTCTGCATATTGATGATTCTGTACAGGCCAGTGTTTCTTGATGGCACCACAGCCCCCAACATTCCTTCTCTTCTCATTTGCATTTATGTCTCTTGCCTTTCATCACTTTCTCATGGAAATCACCGTGCTCCAGCCCACACAGTGTATTCCAATTAAACAAGAAAATGAGAAATTTCAGAAGGGGAAAGGTCAGTCAATCTGTTTGGAAATCATAGAACCTCATCTTTCTATCCCACCCCAAATTTCCCCACTTGGCCGCCCAGGGTCTGCCTTACTCTCCCTGGTTCTCCATGTACACCCTCAGAACATTTTACAGAATTCCCAAATTTCAGGTGATATACCCAAAGGTTGAAGGGACCACAGTAGCCAGCTGGATCAGCTGTATCTTGAGGAAACTGGAGTCCTCAGAAGATAAATGGCTTATCTGAAGTGATCCAGGAGGGGTAAGATTTGAAAGAAGGTTCTCTGACTCCAAAATTAGTGCTCTTTCCCTGATTCTATGCTGCTCCCCTTGGAATCATGAGTCTGAGCTTCTTACTTTACACACAGTTTGTCTTAGAACCTTTTTTTTTTTCTTTTTTTCTTACACCCTGGCTCTTGGTGATCTCATTTGGCCCCATAAGCTCAAACACCATCTTAACACAAATCTCTTATCTTTATGTATATATAACTAATCTCCAATCTGAGCTTCAGTCCCACATCATTAACTGTCTGCTGAGCCTCCCCACCATCAGTAGCTCTAAGTCAACATTTCTGACATGGAACTTATTCTCTCCCCTCCAAACTATGCTTCCCTTCCACTTTAAGGCATTATCTTCCTCCCAGTGATCCATGTTCATCAATGAGTCCCCCTTCATCAGTGATACACAATCAATCACCAAGGTCAGTGGATTCTGCCTCTATCTCCCACATCATTCCCCTTCTCTTCATGTAGCCATTGCTGAAGAATATATATGATGCACTTCAGTGTTTTGCAAATCTTCAAACATTATATAGATGTGATCAATTAATTCAAGCCCTTATCACTTGGCTGTGAGCCCCTGAATAAAATACCCTTTGCTCCCAGTTTCTCCTCTCTTCAATGATTCAGCCTCTACACTTCAACCAAATTAGTTCTTTCTAGACACAGCCATGACTACATGATACTCTTACTGAACAATCTTCAGAGACTCCCCATTTCTTCAATGGTAACGTGTACTTTATGCAACATTTACAAGGCAACAAAATAAGGATTCTGGCTTCAACCTGTATTTCAACCTTATTATTTCATTTTACAACCTCTCCATATTCCTGGGAAAATGGACTACTTCCTGGTCTCAGACTATGGAATATGATCTGCCTTCATATATTTTTTAGTTCTCTTATACTCCTTTCAGAATCCTTATAATTTCCTTCAAGGCTTACCTTAAGTAACACTTCCTCAGAGAAGACTTTCCTCTAACACTATCCCTTCCACCTAGCAAGGAACAATATTTTCTTCCTTGGACCCTTCCCAAGACTCTGCTATGCTTTTCACTCATGAAATATGAGTCATATGAAATAATATGTTGATGGAATTCTCTTGGTTTTGTCTTTTGTCAAAACAGGATGTGAAGACCGTGTTAGCACCCTGGATTCCTTAGAATCAGCCGGAGTCAGGATAAGCAAAAGTTCTTGGTCTTTAGGAGTAGAAGTGAAAGGAATGGACACAGGAATCTCCACGACCTCTCCTTTTCATCTTCTGCCCAAAAGTGACTCTGGCTACTCTTACTCTACCCCCTAGTCCCTCCTACAATTCTCTGTATACACCAATTATCGAGCCAGTACAGGATAGTGAGAAGGGCCACTTTCTAAGCATATGCTCATAGAGTAGTGTCCAAGTGGTAATTAGCCTTAAGCTATTGATTGTCCAACCTCAGTGCATCAACTCAAGAGTTTCAGCCCTTTACAACAGGGCCCCTAAATTATCCAAATTCTCATTCATTCTCATTCTCTCTCTCTCTCTCTCTCTCTCTCTCTCTCTCTCTCTCTCTCTCTCTCTCTCTCTCTCCCTGTCTCTCATCTCTCTGTCTCTGTCTTTCTCTGTGTGTGTCTCTCTCTATGTCTCTCTCTCTCCCTATTTGCATAGAGAAAATATTTTTAGATTTCTTTGTGTGTTTGTTTCAGATATGAGAGGGACAAAGCTAAGCAAAAGTGATCATGAAGATAAAGATTTAGTCTCTATTATCGCTTATCTAGTCCATGACTCTCACATCAATGATTTGGAAATTGAGGCTTAGGAAAATCAAGACTTGACCACGTTCTCCAAGGAGTAGAGCAGGATACAAATCCAGGGCTTGTGATCCCCAATGGAGTACATACTCTACAGTTACATGCTGCCAGTCCAAGGAGAAGTTTTCTTCTTCCACTTCTCTTTTGATTCCTCAGCTAGGACAGAGAGCTTGCTTCCTGCCCTGGTCTGCCCATTTGAGCATCCCAACCAATACCACTCAACCCTTTCCTTGTAGGCTGCAGGCACCCTTTGAGCAATGTGCTTTGTTAGGGAGCAGATGGGTGAGAGTTACACAAAGGAAACCATCAGAACGATTCTCTAGGGACAAGAATGTAAGGTCCGGAATCCACTAGCTCCATAATTGCACGTCTAGGAATGAGACTTGTCACCTGGAGAGAATTCTTCCAGCCCAGAGGCTGCTTCTGACATCTCCATGCTCATGCGAGAATGCGTCATCCAGAACCAGCAAGGCACGTGGGTGGGTGGGAGTGGGGAGAATCAGGAGGGAGAGGAGGTTCTGGGTGCTGCTTCAGGAGGAAGGCACATAACTCCCTTTTACATGAAGACAGTGCCCAACGGGCAATTCTCTGAAGAGGTCACCCAGAAACCCTACTTCTCCCCCTTCTTCCCCACTTCCTCCCCATCAAATCATTACCCCATCCCCACCCTGCTTAAGGACAAACTTCCTAGCAACTGGAGTCCAACAATTCAACAGCCATAGATTAAGCACCTGATATGAGGCACCAGAAAGATAAAACATTTTCTGCCCTCAAGGAGACTACATTTTATTAGGGGAAAACATTAGGAACACAGGGAATATGTACAAATAATGTACAATAATTATGAGGTCCTGGTGAGAACGATAATCTCTGTGGGGAGGAGGAGGATGACAATCTTTGTGTAGGGGGTGGCACTGGATCTGAATCTTGAAGGAAGCCAGGGATTCAATGAGGCAAAAGAGAGGAGGGAGAGCATTTCAGGTTGGGGGACAAAGGCATGGAAATGAGAGATGAGAGGGAAGGGATATTCAGAAATGAGTAAGATGTAAAACTAAAGACATACACACACAAACACACGGACCAATGAGTCAGCATAAAGGCCAAGCAAGCATGAACACAAATGTTAAATTGTGTGATGTTGAGAGGAAAAATTAAACTTCATTGGAGGGAGGGATTGTCATGGACAGCCGGTGTTTGGAACCAGTGCTGGATGTGATATAATGGGAGCTGGCCAACTGCTACTTACTCATGTAACTCTGGACACATTGCTTCATTCTTTAGACCATGATTTTCTCCTCTGGGAAATAAAAAATTGGCCAATATGTTCTCTTAGGCATCTTCCAGATCTAGATTTATGATCCTGTGAACCTCTGACATTCTAACCTTTTTATATGGGCAGGAATTTATCTTTCACAACACTCCTGGTTAGTGGCCACCTGGCTTCTGTTTGGAGACCTCCCAAAGTGGGGAAAGTCGAATCCCTTTCACTCAGCATCAAACACCTTGACAAGAAGTCATGGAAAGGTGACTTCAGGGAGTTCGTCTCCTTCCTGATGTCTTTTAGATATAATGAGTATTTTGAAGGACAATGAGACTCAGACAGCACCAGGACCAGTTGCAAAATAGAGCTCATTACATAAAGTGGATCACAAACACACCCAGAAATCAATTAAGGACTGATTGAGAGCATTGGCAAGTACCTAGGACCAGACTAGTGCTAGTTCCCATTGTCTGTCCTTTATCCTTCTCCTTAGCAAGCATTCATTAAGCACCCACTGTGCGCTACCTGCCATGCTAGGTACCAAGTAAACAAAACCAAAACCAAAGTGAACCAGCCCCTACCTTCAAGGAGCTTATTTACAGTGTGCTGGGAAGAAACATCATGTCCACTAATAAATAACCATGGATAGACACAAAATGAATGCACAGCGACGAGATTGGCGAGTGGGGTCACTAGCAACTTGCAGAGACTGATTGCACATCATTGTGTCCCTACTGGCTAGCATAATGCTGGGTTCAAAGTGGGTTCGTAATAAATGCCTACTGATTGGGTGATTGACTGTGATCACTCTCTCATTCATTCTCATATTATTTCCATTCATTTTTTCTTTCTTTCTGTGCATTCTTCACTCATTTTTTTAGAATCCAAGGGGCAGCAACATCTGCCATCCCTGCCTTTGTTCCCCTTCACAGTTCCCAGTGGAGACAGCTGCCTGGCTAGGGCACTCAAAAGTATTTCTGCCTGGCTGGCTTTTATGTTCAGCTTCTGCCATCCTCTTTTAAGGGATAAGGAAAAGCAGAATCCTTTGGCTGAAGTGCAGTAGTCTCTTCTATAACTTGCTGCCCAAACTGAACTCATCCTTCTTGCTGTTTTCAACAGGTGAGTATGACTTGCTAATGGGCCACCCTGAACCTCATTCCTGAAGTCCTCAGGACCCTCTTTCAGCTCCTGCCTTACTGCTTTATGTAATTACAAAGAGGAGAAGGGACCCAGGGATTTTACCAGGAATCACAGAGAAGGGTTAAGGAATCCTGAAAATCTAAAGGACCAAACATCAGGCCAGTTGGAAAAGCTATTTCCCACCAAAGAAATGTCCCAAATTGAAATCTGGTGTTGATGACCCAGAAGGAGATGTGACCGAGTGGGGGCCCAAGGCTCTAATGACTTTAAGAGCAGGGCAGGAGGGGATGATCAGAATGAGGAAGGGGAAACTTGAGAATCCACAATGGACACAGAAAACCTTCAGCTCAGTCTACACAAGAGATCCCTTAGAAGGGACTGGATCCCTTCCTCCAAATATCTGAAGGGCGGCAGTTACATCAAAGATGGCACCAGCTTCTTTTTCTTGGCCCCAGCAGCAGCTGGAAGGTGAGAAGAGGAAGATGGGGCTCAACTAAAACATATTTTTAATATTTATAGTGGAAAGGTCTGCCTTGAGAATTAATGTGCTCCTTTTCACTGGAGGTCTTGAAACAGGTGCTGAAGGACCCTTAGCCCAGCACATTACCGAAGAAATCGATCTTAGCTCGGGCACAGGTTAGACTGGAAGGTCTCTGGGGTCCCTCTGGCTGAGGCTCTCTAGCCAGACAGGCTTGGAACAACCTTTGATGTCTGGGCTCTCTCAGATTGGAGAAAAATAACTAGAAGGCATACTGACTGCATGACATCTGATGGTCAGGCATTGGGGCAGAGTGAACAAAAATTAAATGAGGAAAATCCTGGCTTTTAGCTTTCCCCATTAAAATCCTCTGCCACCTGACCTCCTCTAAGGTGAGGAGCACTAGCATGACCTCCAACCATAATTTAGTATTCCTGCCTCAGAGTTCACCCCCAGGACCAAAAAACTGTTCACTAGAGGCAAATGGCTCTACAGGGCTTGACTTCTGGTATCCATAAAATAAAGGAATCAGATTTAATAATAATAATAACACAATTACTAGTAATAACTCATATTTACATAGGGCTTATGAATTGCACTTTAGACCCTGCCTTACTCTGCCATTCTTGATTCTAAGGAAGGAAAAGGGAGAGGAAGTGAAGGGTCAAGAAATGAGGGAGGGAAGAGATAAAAGGTCCCGCCCCATCAATCCAGACCTAGAGAGAGAAGCAGCAGCTCAAACAGAGCTAAGTCAATGTTATCAACAACCGGAGAGACCAAGGTCACTGTCTTTATCTTTCTGTCACCAGAGGGAGAAAAAAGCATTCAGCAGTCAGAAAAACCAACCTCTCCTGTGCTTGTCCACGGCAGCCCTGAATGGCTGGTTCTCTGCCAGACTTTGGAGCCCGATATCCCCTTTCCTGTCTTCTCTCCCCTCCTTCTCTTCTGATGCCCCAGGAATGAAGGAACCAGACAGGATCACAAAGGGACATGCTATAGTGAGTTGGTCTTTCAGATAGAAGTTTTCTATCTAAAAGGGGGCAGTGAGAAAGGGAGGGTCCTAAGATCTATAGAAGCTTTCTGTAGGTTGAAAAAAAGAGGGGAGCTTCTCATTTATTAACCCAAATGTGATTTCTGCCCTGATTCCCCAAACTATCATTTTCCAGCCAAAAACCAAAGATAGCAAAGAGATAAGAAGCAGGTTTAGCTCAAGGCCCTTCCTCCTATTATAGGAAGTCCTTATTGCTATGGACACAGATCCTGTTCCTTCTCAATGAGGTCCTCACCCTGTTGTTGGATGTTTCTGGCAAACAGATGTGCTTCCTTCCTGGCCAGATTCCCAAGTGTAGGCCCCAAGTATGTGAGGGCTCATCCAGACTCTGTTTTCTGATTTCTTCCTCAGAGATGTCTTTTTGATTTTAAGGAAAATTACATGATTACTGGGTTGAGTTCTCCAAATACCTCCTAACTTAGGGCTCTAATCTGTCTTTGCTGCAAGGAGTGACAGGTGAGGGAAATTTCTGCGCTCCCAAGTCTTTCACGAAAATTAACCATTTTGCAGATCGGGCCAAGGTATCTAAGATCAGAAATAAAAAAATCAACAAAATGAGCTTCTCTGACTTCCTTTCCCAACTCCCTAATATTATTTCATCTAATCTGATAAAATTTACTAAGCCCCAAACCATGAAAGTTGATCTGCTACAAGTTTTTTTTTTTACAACCCCCTGTTAGGTAGCTTAGTAGTGGGTGTGCAGGCAGCTGAGGTGTGTGTGTGGGGGTGCCCACAGATCATTCTATTCAGATCTGAGACAAGAATTGAGGATCACAGCAGTGTCTCTACTGGGACTGTAAATAAATAAAAGGAATAAAAAGGGGAAAAGACCTACATGTACAAAAATGTTTGTAACAACCCTTTTTGTAATGGCAAGGAACTGGAAACTGAGTGGATGCCCATCAGTTGGGGAATGACTGAATAAATATATGGATGTTATGGAATGTTATTGTTCTATAAGAAACGATCAGCAGGATGATTTCAGAAAGGCTAGAAGTGACTTGCATGAACTGATGCTAAGTTAGGTGAGTAGAAACAAGGAAATACTCTACACAGTAATTACATGGGGATCGATTCTGATGGATGGGACTCTTTTCAACAATGAAGTGATTCAGACCAATTCTAATAGACTTCTGATGGAGAGAGCCACATGCATCCAGAGGAAGGACTGTGGGGACTGAATATGCATCACAACACAGAATTTTTACCTTTTTTGTTGTTGTTTGCTTATTTTTGTTTTTGTTCTCATTTTTTTCCCTTTTTGATCTGCTTTTTCTTGTGCATTATGATCATTGTGGAAATATATATAGAAGAACTGCACATATTTAACATATATTGGATTATTTTCTGTCTAAGGGATGGGATGGGGGAAAGGAGGGAGAATCTAGAATACAAGGCTTTGCAAAGGTAAATGCTGAAAACTATCTATGTATATATTTTGAAAATAATAATTAAAAAAAAACCCACAAGAATCGAGGATCAGAGTGAAGAAAGGACATATCCAAAGTCAAACAGCCAGGATGTGATTGAGCCTGACTATGTACCTGACCCCAAGTCCTAGCCTCTCTCCAAGATCTAGGCCAGGGTCCTAGAGATGGGAGTCCTACCCTCAGAAAGCACAAAATCTACCTTTAGAAATTAGACAGGTAGACAAATCACCACAGTATCAATTTACCAGTGATAAGTATAAAGGAGACAATAATCCTAGCTGAAGAGGATCAAGAAAGACTTCATGGAGGAAGTGGTCTTTCCTAGGCAAAGATGGTGCTAGAGTCTGATGAAGAACTTTTTCCTCCAGTGAGAGATACTTCCCCATGTCCACCCCAATCCAGTCCCAGATCTATAATGGCTGACACAGCTGTAGTTTTATTAGGATGGAAGGGTGTGGGGCTCACCCAGTCCTGTCATGTTGATGTCAAAAAACAAACAGGTTTAGGGAGTTCTGGGATCACTCTTGTTAGAAATGCTGTGTGGAGAATCCATGGATTATAGCTATTAACACTACTTCCTACTCAGCTTTTTCTTGGAGGTTTCATAGAATCTCAAAGTTTCATTTCTTCCCCTCCTAACCCTTGAATTCATATCTTCATTTATCTGTATATTTAGTCATTTGATCATGTATGCTTTCATTTATTTTTCTTTCCTTCCCGTCATTCCTTCCCCTGCAGATATGAAACTAAACTAAATTTAATTTAAAAAATACTCTGCACTGTCCCCTATCCTTGAACATTTTGGTCCCTTAGACATTTGATCATTTACATCCTATCAACTTTCTACTCCTATTACTTGAAGAATTATTTTTTATATCTTTTCTTCCTTCTTCAGCCTTCCCCTTTTCTTCTATTTGGTTTTCCTTCCTTTCTTCCAAGTAGAATGTAAGGTGCTTAAAGGTAGGGAATATAGTCTTTGAAACCCTAGCACTTAGGGCACTTGATAATTCCACTTGAATTTAATTCACTGATTCATCGATTCATCTTTCAAAGCACAAATCTATTAATTCATTTGTTTGTTCAGTCATACATCCATTCAATCCAATCATATTTTTTAAATGCATCTTATCTGCCAAGTTTAATTAAGCTCTATATTTGTAAATGATGAATTCATAATGTAAGCTACTAAGAAAAGTTAAGGAGATATGTTAGAGTTGGGGGGGCAGACAGGGCAAGAGGTCCCAAACATCTTACACTGAAATTATGTAACCAAGCCTATCTTCTCCCAACATGTTCTGGGAGTAGCTGTCTCAGAAATTAAAAAGAAAGAAAGAAAGAAAACATTGGGATGGAAGAGCAAGGGGGAGGGGATGCCCTGGAAAGAAAGAAGGAAAAATGTTTGTTTTGTTTCATTCATTTAGAATGTTTCCCCAGAAGTGGTATACTCAACTTTCATAAAACATAGAGTACTAATGAGCATCCATAATGAAAAAGAAAAGATTTAAGGGAGAAAGAGTGTCCCTCCCCAAAATACCCAAATTCACAAGGACTCCTCAGAATCTTCCTCCTTTTAGACAAATGGCAATTGCAGCCCACAGTTGATCCATTGTTAATTTTTCCTAATGATACATTCATGAATTCATGAAAAAAAGCCAAACAAAGGAACTATCAGCTCAGCATTTAGAACAACATATTTTGACAGTGTATTTTTAAACTAATTTCCCCCTTCCAATGGAAATGCCATCTTGCAATCTTCCTAAGACTATTCAGTATCTACCAAGATGATCATCTCATTCTTCTGATGAGAGCTGGGGCTCCCGGAATGACAGCAGAATCAACATTTCAATGTCTTCACCAGACACTGTTGCATCAGACCAGGAAAGAAAAAAGCAAGAAAAGGTACCAGGGTTGGAAGAGCAACCTGGGCCAGGTATCATCTCAAACCTGCAATAATAAACAAACACTGAAATCTAGGGAACACTCCAAAGCCCCCATGGAAAAGTCTCCCTCCCCTAATTTTGCCGTACTTAAAGCATTTGTAGAAGACATACACAAAGAAATATATATTGGAATCTCAAAATTTTCTATATAGAAATCTCTCTAAAGTGGCATTGCTACACTGACAAAAGGGAAGGAGCCAGCTCTTTATTTTCCACCAAATAGCCTCAGTATACTATTAACAATAGAACCCCATGGACTAAGGAATGGAAAAAAAGATCTTGGTGATCAGCCAGTTAGTCCTTGCTTTTCAATCTGTGGGCCATAGGCCCCTAGTGAGCTAGAGTTATTGAAAGAGGTCAACAAATCCATACTCACAGTCAACATTGCCCCTTTAATATTTCTATAGTTCCATAAATTCCATGGATTTCCAGTAAAGGTTAATGCTGTTATGCTCAACAAAATATACAAATTTGTTCACAGTGTTAAAGAAGTCCTAGTGGATTTTTGTCATCATGCATTTCCTTAATTAATAAATACAAATACTGTAACTACTGGTCTGTAAAAATGAACAACTTTATAATCCGTAAGAATTCTCATCAGTGGTATGACCAAATATGATTCCTGAAAACCAAGAAACATATTACTTATCTTCTGACAGAGAGAACATGTGTGCAGACCAGTGACATGAGATTCAAATGGAAAGGAGGCTACTGATTCATAATAAGCATCCCTCTGGGTTGCATATTGCCCTAGAAAATCATGTTGACATTATCTATGTTTGATTAATTTTTTTGCTAAATATTTCCCAATTATATTCATTTTAAATTTTTAGTTAATAATGTTTTACATGTAATTTGGGGAAATATTATTATAAAAATGGTTATTTATTTTTTCTTAAAATTTTAAGTTCTGAATTCTCTCCTTTCTTTCAACCCTTCCGGCACAATTGAGAAAGCAAGAAATGTGATCTCAATTATAAAAGTGCAATTATGCAAAACACATTTCTATGTTAAACATGTTGCAAAAAAGAAAAAAAAATCCAAAAAGTGAGAAAAATATACTCCCATCTATATTCAGAATCCAGCAGTTTTCTCTCTTGGTGTTTTTCATCGTAAATCTTCAGAAACGTCTTGGATGATGGCATACATCACAATAATTAAGTCATTCACATTTGGTCATTGTACAGTATTGTTGTTATTATGTATAATGTTTTCCTGATTCTGCTGACTTTACGATATATTAGTTCATATAAATCTTCCTAAGATTTTCCAAAACCCATTCTTCCAATAGCATTATATCACAATCATATGCCACAACTTCTTCAACCATTTATCAATTTATTGGGCATTGGAAATTAAGGAAATGCCCAATGGAAAACCTTCTCTAATTCATTTCACAGATGAAAAAACTGGGACAAAAAAGATTAAGTGACTTGCTCAGGACTATATAGCTGGTAAGTATCTGACTCTGGATTTGAATTCAGGAAGAGAAGTCTCTTAACTCAGACCTAGCACTCAACCCACTTGCCACTTAGCTGTCCTGATAAAACTACTAAAATACTTTTCACTAATATGAAGGCCTATATTGTTTTTAAATCAAAAAAGAGTAGTTTTTTAAAAATAAATGGGAATCCTTGATCTAGGTCTGATAGTTCATTTACACTAGAGGAAAAATTGAGGAATAGGGATTAAACCAGTCAATTAGGAAAAATTTATTCACATGCTTATTATGGGCCAGGCACTGGGATAAGCCCTGGAGAGACAAAGAAAGGGAAAAAAAGAGAGGCACTATCACTCAGGAGCAAGAAAGTTTGCTGGAGAAGGTGGAATTTGAGTGGAATCTTGAAGAAAGCTGGGGAAATTAAGAGCAAAGATGAGCATCCCTATGGAGCCAGGGCAGAGGCAGAGATAGGAAACAAAAATTTGTGTGTTAGGAATGAAAAGTAAGCCAGTTTGCCATGATAAAGTCACTGATTATCAGTAAAGTGAAAGAAAGCAGGAGAGGTAGGAGGAGACCACATTGTGAAGAGCTTTATTTATCAAATGAAAGAAGATGCTCGAGATGCTGGACAGAAGGTGATGGAGCAGAATGAAGACTTGAAGCAGAGAGATCAATGAGAAGACTATTGCCAGCATACTGGGTGAGTTTCATGGTGATTTCTACTAGAGTGGAGATTGGGTGATCAGAGACAATTGAGCACACTTGAAAGAAGCTATAAAGGTAAAAACAAGATATTCAATATGTAGGGTCAGTCTAAGTAGGGAGTCAAGGATAACACTGAGCATTCAAGACTGGTTGATATCTGTTCTTGACAATGATAGAAAAGCTGGGAAAAGGGGAGAGCTTTGTGAAGAAACAAAGAAATGCATTCTTTTTTGAACCTGTTTTGTTTGAGATATTTATGGGACATCCAGTTTGTGACACCCAACATGCGGTTGATTATATAGGAGAGAAGTTAGGGAATTAGGATTGGATAGATAGGTCTAGTCATAATCTACATAGAAAGAACCCATAAAAAGTAATGGAATCACCAAGTGATCTTAAGAAGGGGAAGAGAAAATGTCTCAGAACTGATCTCCATGGGACACCTTTGACACACACACTACTGTGGTTTAGATGAACATTCAACAAAGGAGCCTGCTGAAGAGGGGTTATACAAGTAGGAAGAAAATGAGGGGACAGCAGTGTCACCAAAACCTAGAAATAACAAAAAGATACAGGAGCAGAAAGTGACTGATAGTATCCAAGACTATAGAGGGCTCAAAAAAAAATAAAATCTGAGAAAAGAACATCTGATTTGGCAATTAGGAGATCACTGGGAGTATTGGAGAGATAAGTTTCAATTAAATGATGAGAATAGAAGCCAGGTTAAGAAAGTTTTAGAAGACAGCTAGAGAAGAGAAAATGCAAGTCCCTTCCTCAAGGAGTTTAACAAAGATAGAGAAGAGAAAAATAGGAATATAGCTAGCAGGGATGGTGGGGGTTTTAATGATGGAGAAGGTATGAAGAAAGTTGTAAGTAACAAGGAAGAAGCAAGTAGATAAGAAGACACAGAAGACAGGTGAGTGGGAATGAGAGTGGGATCAATTTACTGGAGAAAATGAGAGAGACGGAATCAAGAGAGCATATGAAGAGGTTGGCCTGGGCAGGGAGAGAGGCTGTCTCTTCATCTCAGACCAAAGTGACTTACTTGCCTTTAATCAAAGGATTATATCATCATAGCTTAAGACCTAGACAGACCCTCAGAAATCTAAATGAATCCCCTCATTTTCCACATGAGGAAACAAAGCTCTCATCCAAAGGAGGTAAATAACACAGCCTTTATTTGAACCATGCTTTCTGACTCCAAACTGGTGTTTGGGCCACTATTACTCACTCCTTTCTTATTCTTTCTGAAAGATCCATACTATGGGAAGATTTGATCCCTATCTTAGAGAAGTTTAGAGCCAACTGGTAAATAGCTAACACACACACATAAATGTACACACATACATACACATATAAAGCAAACTTCAGGTGGCTGATTCCTAAGATGCCAAGCGCATAGGAAGTTATTGCTAAAAGGCTGTAGTAAGAATGATCAGAATTATAAGGGTTAATATGGAAAGGCTTTTCTGAAAAAGGCATGTCTTGTAGCAGCAGAAGAAAGTGGTATGATAGGAGAGAATGCACAGGAAACAATAAGAGTGGTTCAGAGAGGGGGAATCTCTGAAGTGAAGGTATAGGATGAGCAGAAAACAAGTCTTTAACAAATAAAATGAAAAATGAAAAATAACAAGCTAAGTAGGATAGGTAACAGCACAGCAATCTGGGGGCCTTAGATTTTGAAATAGAGTTCCACCCATTTCAACAAAAGTTGAGACGGAAGGAGAGAGTTCCAATTTGGGAATAACAGAAAATGGCAGTGTTAAGAAGGGGTGATAGGAGAGGTGTAGTTATGTCAAGTCTAAGCATAAAGGAAAAGCTCAGCAAAGGATTCCACTGAAGATGTCAAAAGCAAGTAGCCCTAAGTGCAAAAATACTTTGAAAGATTAACGTGCTAGCCTGGGGCCAGTTCCCTTACACTTTGAGACAATCCCTCAAGAACTCATGCAGAAGCCAAGTCTAGTTTACCAACAATGAATGAGGAGTAGTTGCTTCTCCAACCCGTAATAGTTTATATATAACAAATCAGAAAGTGATAACAACTGTACTTTGTAACTGAGAACAAGATGGGGGATAGAAAAACTACAAAAAGCAGACACAAGAATAGAGATCACAAAGGCAAAATCACCACAGCCTACCAAAGGACCTTTGTGATGATGTTTTGGACATGGCACTCTCAAGCTATAATGTGCACAAGTTTCAGATGAAGTCATTTGAAAAAGTCATTGCTTCTGTGATGATATTGGAGAATATGTACTGTGGAAATGTGTACCTTAGAATAGAACTAGAGAATGTCAGAAATGGGAGGAGCTTTGGAACGCAGAATGTCAAGGCTGAGGAGGACATTAAAATGTAGAGTATTTGAGCAAGGGGGTGATTTAAAATACAGAATATAGAATACTTATTCTATATATAGAATATAGAGTATAGAACTGTACAGTGTAAGCTCTGAGAGATTTTAGCTGGGAGACTGCTTAGAACCCAGAATGTCAAAATTAGGAGGGAATTTACAAAACTCCACTTGTTTAAGGTCATCCAGAATTAGTGTGTAAAGGCCAGGATTAAAGTGATTCTTTGGTAAGGAAAAAGAGAAAGAAAGAAAGAAAGAAAGAAAGAAAGAAAGAAAGAAAGAAAGAAAGAAAGAACGGAAGGAAGGAAGGAAGGAAGAAGGAAGGAAGAAGGAAGGAAGAAGGAAGGAAGAAGGAAGGAAGAAGGAAGGAGAGAGAGAAAGAAAGAGAAAGAAAGAGAAAGAAAGAAGAAGAAGAAAGAAAGAAAGAAAGAAAGGAAGAAGGAAGGAAGGAAGGAAGGAAGGAAGGAAGGAAGGAAGGAAGGAAGGAAGGAAGGAGAAGGAAAGAAAGGAAAAGGAAAAGGAAAAGGAAAAGGAAAAGGAAAAGGAAAGGAAAGGAAAGGAAAGGAAAGGAAAGGAAAAGGAAGAAAGAGAAAGAGAGAAAAAAGAGAGAAAGAAAGAGAAAGGAAGAGAGAAAGAAAGGAAAAGAGAAAGAAAGGAAGAGAGAAAGAAAGAAAAAAGAAAAAGAAGGAAGGAAGGAAGGAAGGGAAAAGGAAGGAAGGAAGGAAGGAAGGAAGGAAGGAAGGAAGGAAGGAAGGAAGGAAGGAGAGAGAGAAAGAAAGAAAGAAAGAAAAAGAAAGAAAGAAAGAAAGAAAGAAAGAAAGAAAGAAAGAAAGAAAGAAAGAAAGAAAGAAAGAAAGAAAGAAAGAAAGAAAGAAAGAGGAAGGAAGGAAGGAAGGAAGGAAGGAAGGAGGGAGGAAGGAAGGAAGGAAGGAAGGAAGGAAGGAAGGAAGGAAGGAAGGAGGGAGGGAGGGAGGGAGGAAGGAAGGAAGGAAGGAAGGAAAAGTTCTGTCTTGAGTACCACAAGTCGGGCATTTCTGCGGGAGCACTGGCTAAGCAGCATCCTTTTCGGTCTCCCGTGTGAGTACCACTGCATCAGACCAAAAAAAGGCCCAGTTAGCCCCTGTCACATCATTTGGTCCTCCTTTCTAATCTCCCACACACGACTTCTTGGTTATTGACTTTTCCCTAAATACTGCCCAGCAGATCCTTACCTGGGGAAAATGCACGCTCTGATTAATAAACATGAGCCCAGCGAGGGATGCTTCCCAGCCCCAGGCCCTCCCGCTCCCTCCCAGCCTGGGCTGGTTCTGGCTCCTCGGCCGCTCGGGCCCCTGCCCTTTCCCCCCTTCCCTCTGTCACACCCCTGCGGGAACCTCGGGAAGCTGTGCTGGGCTTGCTCCCCAGGCAGGCGTCCTTCCTCCCCTACTGTCAGCGGACAGCTCTCGGGATCTACACCTCAAAGTCTTGGCCTGCCACCTAGTGGGGATTGTCAGAAACACCGTAACCAGGCAATATTTACTGCCCTCTCCCTCCCCCAACTACTGCACCCCGCCTTCCCCCCAGCACAAGACATTTGTGGAGAGCAGCAAGGAAAAGCAATGAGGGGAAGCAGGAATATCATCGGAGCACAAAGCAAAGTTTAGAACCTGGGCCCGAATCCAGTTTCTGCCACATGTCCCTGGTGTGATGTTGGGCAAAACATGTTATTTCTCTGCACCCCCCCCCCTTATCAAGTGAATGCACTGAACTTCTAAGGCCGCTTTCAGTTCCAGATTGTTTTGTTGTGTATGCGGAATATGTATATGTTGTAATACATAAATAACCTATAGGATATAGATAAACATATATTAATAGAACTAAACAGTTATAGTCATAATTTAATACAATATTTTGTTGTAATTAAAACACAATAATAAAATATAATTACATTATTAAAACATTTATGTTAATATTTATAATTGCAGAATATAACATTAATATTGTAATTAAAACTGATATTTCTATTACAATTGCTATGGTTACGTTATCATTATAATAAATAGCATTTCTATTTATAAAACATACATCGAAAGACAACATGGCACAGAGAATAAAGAAGGAGTTCCCAAGTCAGTAAGAACTGGATTCAAATCTTCCCCATCACAAATAATTGTGTGACCACAGCAAGGGACTTAAAACTCTCAGGTCCCCAGCAGCCATCTAAGCCAAAAAATGAAGGCCCTGCCTGCATGGTGGAAGAGCTTCTGCACTCAACAGGTTTCTCCACCAAAGCATCTCAGAGCTAGACCCCTAATCCAGCTGCTTTTTGTATATGATGTTTACTATTAAGGATTCGAACATTCAAATATATTTGTGACTTCCTGAATTTCTATATCCCTTCCAATGGTCTCGTTTTGGGACCCATCCATCCCATGTCTGACCTTCAGTGGCTATTTTCATCCTTGGACTCTGTCTGTCTGTCTGTCTCTATCTATCATCTCTCTTCTGTCTGCCTCCTTTCCCTCTCCCTCCTTCCCTTTTCCTTTAAGACCTCTTCTTTATTTTTATTTCTCTCTGTGTATCTATCTATCTCTCTCCTAGTCCAAACAGCCTATTTTACTGATGGTCATATAGCCGAGGAATTGAACAAAAGCAGAATAATGGGAGCCTTCAACTCTCTTTCCACAGCAGACATCTGAGACCTTTACTCCTCATCCCCAAAATCATCAACCCCAAAAGACCAGTCCTTCTGCTTCCTCTCACATCCATGAAAAAAATCTCATGCTTCCCTGTCTTCTCCATCCCAAATATATTTAGTTCCTTCAATCTACCAACTCATCTATGACTTGGTCTCTTGCCCCCGTTTTATGCTGGTCACCTATGATCAGTCAATCTGGGGCTGGCTTCCAAAGCCATGGATCAGTTCCATTTTGTTACCACTTTTCCAAAAGATGGAATCAAAACTTATTCCAGATGTTTCAGATGTTATCTAACCCAGGCAACCTAGGGAACTAAGGTTCTAGGTTACTGATCACAGATACTGTGATTTCCAGCGACTACCCAAATAGTTATAAAACATTATCACGATTAGGTACTGAGTCCCTAAGGGCAGAAACTTCCTATTACCACTCACACCCCTACCTACACTTGATAAATATTCCTAAACTAAATAAAGCAAAGATCATATTCCAACACCCTTCCCTCCCAAACAGTGCTACCTCCATGTTGATGGACCATTTCCTAGTATTAGGATTCCATAACCAGCATTAAACTTTAACATGAGCCATTTTAATTCATTAAATCAAACATTTCAATGGAACCATCGTTGAGATAACAGATTGTCACAGTGTGAGTCTAATACTCAGCTGAACCCATCAAATATGAATCTATTTCCAGACATTATCATGTATAATTATACAGGGGAAATGGCTTCGGAAACCAATCACAGATTGACTGACAGAAATGTACTAGAGCTGATCACATCCTAAATCAGAGGGGTTTGAGGGTAATAAAAGACAGCAAAATGGAAAGTGTAAATATCAAATTATGAGTCTATGTATTCATTAGATTATTGCCCTAGAAAACAAATCCTATCACCAATAATCTTCCAAACCACAACTTTCAGGGCATTGAATGCTTCTCCTAAACTCGCTTTTGGGAGTTTTTTTTTTTTTTGCCTTTTCTCTCTATGTCCTCCTTGCAAACCCTTTCAACTCCCATTCCTCATCACCCCCAAGGAGGAAGGGTGTCATTTATAAGAAGTGCTTTAGAGATGGTAAATTACTATGGATCCTTAGCATCGCAAAGATTCAAGAGCTGGGAGAGAATTTAAATTCACCTCTTTTTTTTTTCTTTTCAACAAAGAAACTGTGGCCTGAGCAAGTTGTGATAAGTCCAAGGCCTATATAACTGACAAGCATTGGTTTTGTTGTTGTTATTATCATTTTTATTACCATTGACTAAGGTGTCTGTCTCTCTATCCATGCAGATCATCATCTCTTCAGTTTTGCTGAATTGCTATGGCCAAAAAATCCATAACTTGGTGGCTTGAAGTAATTATCCATTGAGGGGTTGAAAGCCCTCACAAAAATGTGAAACAGTATGAATAATGGCATCAGTCAACACAGCGGCCAAGCCAGGGAGTCTTAGTCAATGAAAGTATCACATCTTTCCCTCTTTTCCTCCCTCCCTCCTTCCCTCCTTCCCTTCCTTTCTTCCTTCATTTTTTCCTTCCTTCCTTCCTTCGTCCCTTCCTGTATCACAGTAGTAGTTAATTTAAAAAAAATAAAGATTTATTATGTGGCTACAAATTGGGACCTATTGAAGATCTTAGCTTAAAAAAGTCTAAGGTCTCTCATTTCATCTAGGGTCATCTTCAGTCATCCTGATCTATATCTGGCCATTGGACTCAGTGGGCTCTGGAGGGGAAAGTGACTCTGGTGACTTTGCACAACCCCCCCCTCACTTAAATCCAATTCACTTGCATGTCATCGCATCCCTTCCCTGATGTCATGGTCCTCCTCGAAAACAAAGGACAAACAACTACTTGCCATGAGTTGTGTTATAACTGAGGATACAAAGGCAAAACATACATTGTCGCTGTCTCTAAAGAGTTTTACAGTGTCCTGGGGTGGACAGGAAGAGTCGCAGAGCTGGAAAGACCCCAAGTTTGATCTTGGGCAAGGACAGCACTGGCTGAATCCCTTCCTCCATCACTTCCCTTGGAGATAGACAACCTAAATTTAGACTTTAAAATAGAGGGCTTCATTCCATCATCCAGGTGGGGGATCCTGTGTTTAGTCCAAGAGATAAAGAGATGAGAAAAAGAAGAGCTGATCTGAAGGAACACAGTGCGGTAGGGACATGTCATGTATTCAATAAAGCATAATAGGAGGTAGAATGGGAGAGGCACAAAGGGGAGAGCTGAGCCACGCAAAGGGCTTTGGAGAAATTGGAGGATGGATATGAACCTTTCAAGTTAAAAAAATTGGGAAGGGGGAGCAGGAAGAGATGCTAGTTGGAAGATATTCAGTTCGATCATTCAATTAATCCTTTTTTTGGCTTCCAATCAATTAACACAGAGAAGATGGGAAAGAGAATTCATTCTGGAGATCACTCCTCTGAGGGTCACCACCCCATAATCTGATTTCCTTTCAACTCCTTTCATCTGTTACTGAGATCGAACAGGAAAATGGGGGTCTGGGATCATACCACATCCATGGTCCTTAGCAGTGACAGTGAATTGTGCTAAGACTCTGACAGTCTAGAATTCTGTTTCAGATCCATTCCAGCTCTGACCTTCCATATTCTGTGATTTTAGATTTCTCCCACCATAGACATTCCCTAATCTAAGGTCCCTTCCAACTCTGACATTCTCTATTCTAAGACCCCTTTCCATTTTTCATATACTAAGGCTTCTCCCACATCTGACTTTCTATGTTCCAAGGCTTTTCCTAGGTTCCATATACTATGTTCTAAAGAAGGCTCCTCCTATTTCTGACATTCTCAGTTCTAAGGTTCCTCCATGCTCTGACATGTCCTGTTCTAAAATCTTGTCCAGTTCTGACATTCTCTGTTCTAAGATTTTCAAGCTTAAACATTCCCTGTTCTTAAGTTCTTCCCAGATATGATATTCCATGTTCCATGTTCTAAGAAGAGCTCCTCCTAGCTATGTCATTCCTTGTTCTAAGGCCCCTTCCAGTCTGATATTTTCTATTCCAAATCCCCTCCTAGCTTTAATATTCATGTTCTTTGTTTTCAGCTAACATTCACTGTTCTGAGCTCCCTCCCATCTCCTATATTCCCTGTTCTAATCTTTCCCAGCTCTGACATTCCCTGTTCTAAGCTCCCTCCCATCTCCTCTCTCACTCTGATCTGTTCTAAGTTCCCTCTCAGCCAACATTCACTGTTCTGAGCTCCCTCCCATCTCCTATATTCCCTGTTCTGAGCTCCCTCCCATCTCCTATATTCCCTGTTTTAGTCTCTCCCAGTTCTGACATTCCCTGTTCTAAGCTCCCTCCCATCTCCTCTCTAACTCTGATCTGTTCTAAGCTCCCTCCCATTTCCTATATTCCCTGTTCTAAGCTCCCTCCCAGACCTGACATTCACTGTTCTAAGCTCTCTCCCAACTCTGGCGTTTTCTAGTCTAGGACTTCTTCATCCTCCTCTAAGGTAGCTCTCAGCTCTAGTGTTCCATATCGTCCTCAGATTAGTTTCAGCCCTAGCATTTTCTAGAGTTCCTGCTATCTCTGATATGCTATCATTCTATCCAGCCTCCCTAAAACAGAATTTGGGTCAATCATTTCACACCTTCCCAGAACACAAACAAAACACCATTCAGAGCCATCTTTAAAAACAGTGGATGCTCAGAGTTGCTGTAAACAGGGCCTCCCCCACAGAACAAGTCAGAAAAGAGTGTGCTGGGAGCCCCATTCTCCATTCTCACCCATCTTGGCTTTCCCTGGGCTGCTTCCCTGGAAGGAGTGCCTTGTCTCCCATCCCTAAGAATCTCAGGGCCGACAGGGGTCCAGAAGAACCCCTTTATCCTAACCACACTGCAGCAGAACTCATCTCCAAAGCACCCCTAAGTAGGGCTCATCCAGCCTTCTTTCATCTTCCATGAATGGACTTAGAGTGGCCTGTTTGTTTTCTGGAGAGCTCCAATTATCAGGACCATTTTCCTTAAGTGGACTATAACTCTGCTTGCCTGCAACTCCCCCCTCATGCCCCTCCTAATGCTCCACTTTGGGGTCAATCAGAACAAGGTTATCCCCCTCCTTTCACACAGCTGTCCTCCCTTTCCCATCTCCTCCCACCAACCTTGTTCTCTCCAGCTTCAGCATCTCCATTTCCTCCAAACAAGCTTTGAAAGGCATTAACTACACAATTTTCAACCTCCTGGTCTCTGGATGCTCCCTGTGAGCTTATACTTCATAGTCCATACTCATTGGGACAAAATGGGAAAAACCAGACATTTTAAAGGGAGCTCCTTTCAAAAAGTCCCATTTTCCCTTTGATAGTCATCCATAGTAAAACGTAAGAAAATTAGCAAGTCAAAAATAATGTGAAAAAATAGAAGAATTCACATTTATTTAATCTGTTATGATCTATAAGTCCCCTTTATATCCAATTCTCTTTTGCTTCAAATACTGTGGGCTGGGATCAAGGCAGAGCTGATTATACCCATGCTGTAGGATGATAAAAGGAGGTGCTTACACACTAGGACATTCATAGACATTTTCCCTAATGTGTTTGGTTTATTTGGAGCAATCATCAATTAACTGCATTGTGTAAGCTGCACCCATGTCTTCATGGAAGGAACAGGAGATCAGTAATAAGAAGAGATACATGTTTGAGCTCCCCTGTTTCTGGCTGATCAACAAGCTGCTTCCTCTCTCTAGAACTCAGTTTTTAAATCTGGGAAATAAAGGTAGCACCTGCCCCAGATATCTCATATAAAATTCTTGCAAAGACCAAATGATGTCAAGAAGGAGTCTTTTGTGACCTGCCAAGTTCTTCACTCCTCATTGAAGCCTCAATTTCTGTTCTAAAAAATAGAGGTGCTATCTCTTGTACCATTCATAGCAGAGCTGCTTTGAGGAAAATGCTTTATAAACCTCTAAACTTATTAGAATTCTACACTAATTATTAATTTGAAGCAACATGGTCTCAAAAACTGGAAAGGACCTTGAGTACTATATTGTATAATTCTCCCTTTTATAGATGGAGATACTGAGACAGAGAGTAGGAGGAGCTGCCTAAAGTCAAACAGGTAGCTCTCTTTTTGAATGAAAGAAAGGAGTATCTTTGAGGACATAGTATATCTCATTTTTGTCAACATATCCTTTGTGTCTATCAAACAGTAAGTGCTTAATAAATGCTTGTTGCTGGGTCAGTTGCAGATACGTGACTGGAACCCAGATTCTCTGACTCCCCAAATGGCTCTTGCCCGTCTATTTGACTTTCTCTTCCAAGCAAAGGATATAATTCCTAGAGCCACTTGTTAGCTTTTGGCTGAGAGAAGAAGGCTCTCCCAACCCCAAATAAAACTCCTTTTTATATCTATCCCTGTACCTACGCAGCAAACATTTGGGAAGTTTCATTAATGCTGACATTTTATTTCAATTATCATCTGAGCCCAAAAGCTCAGACCTTATTTTTAAGGCTAACACTGCTTCTGTCCCCATCACAACCTTGAAAGTCTTCAGGAGATGAAATATTTCCATTTCTGGCCTGACACAGAGCTGAGAAAGGCATCTGCTGCCTGAAAGGTAAGTGTCCCCTCTCTCCGAATACAAGAGTGGGGGCTCTTTCTGGGAGACAAACACAAAGCTGAAATTACCTAAGCTTTTGAGACAAACTTTGGTGATATATACAGATATATTTACCCTGGCTCAGATGTGAAGATGAGAGCTGTTAAGATGGGGAAGCTAGGAACAGAGATGGGGAGTGGAGCTGTTAGGATGGGGAAGATTGGAACAGAAATGGTTAAAGGAGATTATGGAGGGAGGAACCACCAAAAGCCTTGTGTGAACGACCCAGGAATAAGTGGTTAAAATCAGATTGAGTCATAATATAGAAAGAAAGAGAGAGAAGAGAAGAAAAAAGTATCTTCTTACTCAACCTTCTACTTATTCCCTACATCAAAAGGCAGAGCCAACACATTGGCAAGAGAATATCATGTAAAAAACACAGAGAGGAATCGCAGACTGCATTCGCTGGAATCAAGCAAAAATTATCCTCAAATGTCCCCAAAGCTCATCCCCCAAACTGACTCTCTTCTTCACTCCATGATTAGTTCTGGAGTACTGATCATTTTGTTTTTGCAACACAGTAAATAGTAAATAGATATTTCTTCCCACTTTGGGCCAGCCCTAGGCCAGTGAGCCTCCCCTTGTAACAAAGGGAGAAAAACAAAGCAAAGCAGAAGCAACCAAAATTCTTGGCAGCACAGGCAGCATCCACACAGAGAGAGTCCTCCTATTCTCCATCCAAACCATGGAGGGCCTGCCCTACCTTGTCTGTGGGACCAGGCTTGACCATGACAATAAGACAACCTTTCTTTCACTCACTGTAATTTAGCCTTCTCCTTTCAGCATCTCCAATTGGGGAACTTTGCTCTTGACCATTGGTTAAACAGATGGCGGGTCATACGGATGCTCTTGACCAGTGGTTGTACAGATGGAAGGTCATATGGATGCTCTTGACCAGTGGTTGTACAGATGGCGGGTCATACGGATACTCCTGACCAGTGGCTGTACAGATGGCGGGTCATACGGATACTCCTGACCAGTGGCTGTACAGATGGCGGGTCATACGGATACTCCTGACCAGTGGCTGTACAGATGGTGGGTCATATGGATGCTCCTGACCAGTGGTTATATAGATGACGGGTCATACGGATGCTCCTGACCAGTGGTTGTACAGATGGCGGGTCATACGGATGCTCCTGACCAGTGGTTGTACAGATGGCGGGTCATATGGATGCTTCTGACCAGTGGCTGTACAGATGGCGGGTCATACGGATGCTCCTGACCAGTGGCTGTACAGATGGCGGGTCATATGGATGCTCCTGACCAGTGGTTATATAGATGACGGGTCATACGGATGCTCCTGACCAGTGGTTGTACAGATGGCGGGTCATACGGATGCTTCTGACCAGTGGCTGTACAGATGTCGGGTCATATGGATGCTCCTGACCAGTGGTTATACAGATGGCGGGTCATATGGATGCTCCTGACCAGTGGTTGTACAGATGGTGGGTCATACGGATGCTCTTGATCATTGGTTATACAGATGGTGGGTCATACGGATGCTCCTGACCAGTGGTTGTACAGATGGCGGGTCATATGGATGCTCTTGACCAGTGGTTGTACAGATGTCATATGGATGCTCTTGACCAGTGGTTATACAGATGGCGGGTCATATGGATGCTCTTGGCCAGTGGTTGTACAGATGCCATACGGATGCTCTTGACTAGTGGTTATACAGATGGCAGGTCATATGGACGCTCTTGGCCAGCGGTTGTACAGATGATGGGTCACACAGATGCTCTTGGTCAGTGGTTATACAGATGGCAAGTCATACGGATACTCTTGATCATTGGTTATAGAGATGGCGGGTCATACAGATGCTCTTGACCATTGGTTATAGAGATGGCAGGTCATATGGATGCTCTTGACTATTGGTTATACAGATGGCAGGACGGATGCTTTTGACCATTGGTTATACAGATGATTAGGATGGAAAAGGACCTTGGACTAGACCACAAAATCACTGTTGGAAGAACTTAGGACTGTTTAATCTGGGGAAAAAGTAGACTGGGGTGATGATGGCTGGGAAATTGAGAAGAGGCATTATTACTTTTGCTTTATTTGGTCCCAGAAGGCAGAAGTAGGAGCCAATAGTGGATATTACAGAATGGAGACTGAGGCTCCACACTAGGGAGATTTCTTCACAAATTAGAACATGTTAGAAGTAGTCTGTCTTGAAAGGTAGTAAGGTCTATGTTGCTGCAAGTCTTCAAGCACAATGAACAGAGAAGCTTGAGGATTTTGTTCTTGGGATTCCAGCTCAAAGTCACATTGGAATGGTCTTCTGAGGATTCTTTCGACTCTGAGGTTCTGGATTCAAATCTTAGCTCTGTCCCTAAACTGATATGTGACTTTGAGTCAGTTCCTTCCTCTCCCTGGACCACACTGCCTTCGTCCTTCAAGTGAAGGGACTAATACATGAACTCTAAGGCATTCTCCTGCCCTATACATCTATGATTCCGTAGCACAGAAAGGAAGCTGCATATCAGCACAGACAATATTCTCTAGAAACTATACAATCCCTATTACCTACTGTTAGGTTTGTGTAGCACAGCATTCTGCTTTGGGGGCTCTTGAGAAGGAATATGCCCTGGCCTGCAAGAGTCACAAAGTAACTGAGGATGGAAGAGCGGGGCTATAATTGGAGAATCTGAAACCTGGAATAGACCCAGTGAGACAGCACACCATACCTATACTAAGCAGCAACAAAATAGCCTGGAAACCAATCTTTAAGGAGGATATCATCAGGGTTAGAAAGACCTTAGACTGGGGACTGTAGGTTTCTCGGATAAGATACCTCAGGATGCATTAAGAATGTTAAATGAAAGGATTCTGGGAAAGGGAGCAGGGCAGGAGCTTCTCAGGGATGTGGCCACCATCTATTAGCTTCCTACTTTGATTAATTATTCTTGCTCCCTAGTCATGCAATCAGAGAACAAGTACTTATTAAAAAGCCTTCTATTCCCCGGGATGCATTGGAATAAGACTGGGTATTCAAAGAAAGGTTAAGAAACAAGACCTTCCAGTCCCTTGTTCTATTTCATTCAGAGAGTGACAAATGAGTTCACATCAAATAGGAAGGATCTATAAAATAGCTTGGACAAGGACCTCATTGTTACCTGACTCCATGGTCTCCAAGAATCGCTAAAATTTTCCTTTTAGATGATGGTTTGGTCCATTTAATATTATGAATTATGTGCTAATCTCTGTGCTAAGCACTGGAGATATGAAGACAAAAAAATAATGTTCCCAACCTTCAACTGATATTTCACATCCATGGAGAAGTAAATTAAAAGCATTCCTAACGTCAAGGTGTGATTTTCCAATTTTATTATTTTTTCCCACTGAATTTTGTTTTTTAAACTCTTCACTCTTCTTGAACTCATTCTCTTCTCTCATAGAGATATCTTGTCTTTTGTTCCCTTCCTTTCATTCTGTTCCATTTTATCATCCTTTCCTGGTTTCAGTTCTCTCCCTCCATGGTCAGCAATGACATCAATACACACTGTTTTCTACTCATACTTCCTTAGCCCTTTATCTTTGCCTTTGCTCAGGCTCTGCTAATCCCCAATCCTAGTTCAACCATTCTAACAAGGAGCCTTTTGTTCTTGCTCCCATGTCAAAGAACCCAGTTGTAGGAAGTCATAAAACTGTTTCTTAGAGCTAACAAAAACTCCCATCTAAACTCCCTGCTGTAAGACTACCCTTTTTCATCCTTAATGCATTTTATATCACTGCTGCTATGCCCAATGTCTTCCCTCAAGCCTTTGACTCTAATGACCTTCTTTATCTTCTTACAGTGGAGAACTTTACAGGGATGTGAGCTTTGTTAGGTTCCTTTTAACCCAAATTCATGCTTTTTTTTCCCTTTAATCTCAGAGGATGGAGTGAGTTTCCCTTCTAACACTCATCTTTCCATTTGTTCCCTTCACCTCCTCCATTTTCATCTCCTCTTTGACTTTGTTTCCATAATTATTCTGGATCCTCCTCCTCAGGCTCTCTCTGAGATATTTTCAGTCTTTCCTTTCTCTTTAAATCCTGTCATCCCCTCAGAATGGCATCCCTTCTTCCTTCCATTTTGCTTCAGCAGTTCTAGAAGGAGTCACCTCTATTCATTGTCTATTTCTTCACTTTTCAGGTCCCAGCAATGTGGTCTTCATATCACCACTCTACTGAAATTGCTCTTTCTGAGTTATCAATGAGCTCTCAAATGGCATTTTAAAAGGCCTCTTCTCTCTTGAACCATTTGGAATATCTTTTTACCCATACTCTCCTCAGGCTCTTTTTTGCTCTGGCTTCTTCCACTGGTCTCTCTTGCTTCTCCCATTTGAGTGAACTCTTCTCTTCCCCCTCATTCACTGGGCTCCTTGGTAGAGGAGCTATCTCTTTGTCTCTATAAGCTAAATTCACAGTTAAATCCACACAGAAAAACTTAATACTTTTTTTCCTAAGCCCAGAAATGAAAACAAATAAAACCAATATTTGTGATATTTTATCTGCTGCACTGATTACAGGGAAACCACTGAGTATGGTGTAAGTTTTACAGAGTGTATATGTTTGTGTGTGCCTGTGTGGGCTTTATTTTTTTTAAATTCTGGTCCTTTAAAAAAATAACTTGTCTTTGTCTTTTCCTTGGAAGAGGGGAAGGAATTCTGCTGCAAAACTGAAAATCTCGATTAACATGAAAAGGCCTTTTAATATCCTATTTCTCCACAAATGACTTGTTTTCCTCCTCCTAGAACATGAAGGACATTGTTGATATTCATCTCTGAATTGGGGGACCTTTTATTATTATTGTTCTAAACATTATGGCAAAGAGTTTATCAATATGTCCTGTCTATATATTTAGTCCCACATATCCAAATCTGTTAACTGCTACAGGGGGACTGTGGCCACTTCAACCAGCCAGCATCATGCCAAAGCACATCATGGGGTCATTTAAAATGTAAAGTTGTCACTTACAAAACCTGTGAAATGACCAGTATTATACATACTTTGTATTTATGCAGCTGTGACTGAATTATTGTTCCAAGGGTCATTAAGTGCTGGCTGCTCAATCTGCATTTGTAAAATGCAAAAGACTATGGATAGCTGGCTACCATCTCAGTTCCTTCCTGCACAGTATCGGTTCAATTTAAATAAACAATATAATAACAATGAAAAAAATAGAAGCGTATTCCCCAAAGCTCTGTCTTTAGCCCCTTCCTCTTCCTTGTCTTCATTCTTTTTCCCTGCGATCTTCTAAGATCCCATGGGTGTAATGATCACTCAATACGGATAAATCTCAAAGTTATATCGTCAGCCCTTATCTCTCTTAGCTCTAATCCTTCATCATCAAACATAGCAAGTTTATGCTCATCTATCTGACTGCCCTTGATGGAACTTCCCACCTGGGTGAGCCAACTACATTTCAAATTGAACAGTTATAAAATGAAACTTATTAACTACTGCCCCCTGAACCAGTTTCTCCTTCAAACTTTGATTTTTGTTGTTGTTGTTGTTGAGCACATCACTAACTCTTCCTCCCAATAAAGTTAGAAACTTTCAAGTCACCATTGACTGACCCCTTTTCCCTCACCTCCATATTCACCATTCATCAGTGAATATCAATCCTCGGTCCTTCCTCTTCTCCCTATTCCATTACAACTATTCTAACTCAGGACCTCATCTTCCATTATGTGTATGATTACATTAGCTTACTATTAGGTCTCTCCTCCATCCCACCCATCCTCCACACATTCTCTTTTGTCCATTTCCTGCTCAAAAACCGCCAATGGCTCCTTGTTGTCTCTGCACAGATCGCCAACTCCCCAACCACATTACCTGGCTTCAATTTCTCTTTTCAGGCTCACATCATATTATCCTCCATCCTGAAAAAACTATATTTCGGTCCAACTTAAAAGCTACCTATTCCCGGAACATGATTCTCTCCCTCCCTTTCAGGCATAAATTGTGTCCCATGCCTAGAATGCATCACCTCCTCATCCGGTGAATTTCTTCTCTTTCTTCAAAACTCAGCTCAAGTGCCAACTCCCCAGGAAACCTTCACCAATTTCTCCATTCTGCTCCCCAGGTGAACATCCTCTCTCCTGCATCGAATTTCCCTGCACGTTTGAATTTCCGTTGCCCCCTTCATGTGTAAGATCTTGGATGAAACAATTTTAATCTTTAGATCTCTCAGTGCCTTGAACACAGTGGGTGCTAAATAAATGTTGACTGAATTAAATTAACAACCATTTATCAGCCCAATACAGAAGATAGATTGGGTAAACAAATTAGCGTGCTGTAGGGCAAAGCGTGATAGGAACACAGGAGAGATCCGAGCCAACTGCGCCAGGAAAATCTGACCATGGAGAAATGACTTTCAGCCCAAAGTACTCAAAGCCTGTGGACCCAAAATATTTAGCTCACTTTTGGCTCTTGCACAAACTGTGAATTGACCAGTATTATATACACTTTGTATTTATACAGCTGCGGCTAAATGATCTCCTCTGTGCATATGGGTAAATGGGTGCACGTATGTATATTTATGTATGAATTGTGTATGTATGTGCATGGTTATATGTTTGCTCATACATGCCCATACCTGTAGATCTCTCCACACTGAGAAGCCTGTTGTATACTCAGCACTAAGTCAGAAATCAGGGAACCATGTGGGTAAGGAAGAAAAGATAAATACATTTAGATGATGTTTAGCTAGCCAGGATCACTGTTGCTTACTGATTGACTGATTAATGGAACATGGGGAAGGTAAGCCCTGGTCTTAGTGGCGTGTGCCCACTCTGGCTGCCCCCTGGGCACCCCAGCGTGGTATGGTTGGCTTAGCTCTCCTAAGGGGAAGGCAAGGACATGGCCTGGAGCCACGAGGGACTGAATGGGAATAGCCGCAGTGGCAACTGAACCTTGTTCAGGACTAGAATGGAAAGGGTTCCCCAGCACGTGTTTGTTAGAGCTGTGGGCTCCAGATCTGAAAGGTGGGACCCCAGGCTCCCCCGTGGAAGGGCACGTTGACTAAGAAATCCTGGTTTATCTCAGAGCACACTCAAGGTAGAAGCTATGTCACCTCCTCAACCCTCCGAATCCCACATGAATGATCTCTCAGAGTTCCCCAAACTTCTGGCACAAGGCTGAACTCCTCCTTTGCCCTTAACATGTCCTCCCTTTTACTAGAGATGAGCTTCTGAAGGGCACGTCCTCACTGTACATTTTCACCCTGAGCACTGAGCTCAGGAACATTCATCCAGGAACCCTTTACTATAAAGGTTGGTACATTTGGATTGAAACTCTAATCCCAATGAGTTAAAGAAAATAACTAAAGTGTAATGACAGTATTGGAAGGGCCCCAAGAACCCAGAATCCCAGAGTAAATAAAGAAGGCCATGGCACAGAATATAAAATATTAAGGGTTGGGTGAGTTCTTAGACCATAGAACAGAGTATAAGAAAGGGAGGGCTGGAAGGGCCTTAGAATAGGGGATGTCAGAGCTGGGGGACAGGGAAGGTCAGGGCTGGAAAGGACATTAGAACAGTGGACATTAGAGCTGGAAGGAAGCTTAGAACAGTGAGTGTCAGAGCTGGGAGGGAGCTTGGAACAGGGAATGCCAGGGCTAAGAAGGTCCCTAGAAAAAGGAATCTCAGGACTGGAAGGGGCCTTAGACGAGTGAATGTCAGAGCTGGGAGGGAGGGAAGGTCAGAGCTCAGAAGGGATTTTGGAATAGACAGTGTCAGAGCTGGAAACGACCTTAGATCACATTATAGCAGAACTATAAAGGACCTCAGAGATCAGTTTTAGAACTCATCCCTTCAGCTGCACAGTGAGGGAGACTCGGGCCTAGAAAACCACATTCTGTGCCCTGCCCATGCCCATCCAGTTTGCCAGGGCCTGGCCCTGACCTTAATAGCCAGAGAGTGGGCAGGCGGCCTTGGCCCGATTGCCCAGTGCGGGGTGGGTGGCCGCCTTCCAGCAGTGTCTCCTGTCTGTCACACTTCAGCGGAGCCTCCCCCAGCTCCAAGGACAGTTAAGGAAGCTGTTGGATGGCCTGTTTCTCAATGGATCTCTTGAGGATTCTGAAGGAAGGGAGAGCGATCCCTCAGGACACAGAGAAGTCATTGCAAGTTTGCCCAAATGAAGCTCACCCTTCCACCAAGGATAAACCCTGAGCAGAAATGACAATGGTGTTTTAATGACAAACTCAATAAATATGGAGGTAATTTTCAAAAAAGGCAATTTGCTTCTCTCATCATATTTACCTTTTACACTTAATGGATCGGGGGCTGTTTGCTGCGGGGCCGCTGCAGCCGTCAACCCCAAGTTCTATTTGTCGGTGATGGATTTCAGAGCTGGCACATTTATAATAAACACTATTCACTGCAGACACTGCGCAGGCCAGTCTGGAAACCGCTCCTTAGAATGTTTTGTCTTTATTGTTGGCTTAATGATGACTAATGCCTGAGTGATTATTGTGGCTTTTTTTGTGTGCAGAGCCTGGAATAAACAATATCATTAACATTACTGGCGGTGAGGGGGGAAGGGGAGATCATGGGCTGAGAGGAAAAGAGAGAAGTCACCAAAAGGTAGACAAAGTCAAAGAAAATAGTCAAAGACAAATTCGGCTCAACTGAGGCAAGAGGGCACGAGCCAGGGCTCCTTGATGATGATTCCTGCTTCTGGAACCTGCCCCCTCCAGTTTCTAATCCTCCCTCCCAGCTGGCAGGAAAATCAGCCCAAACTGGGAAAGAGATTTTTCCAAATGCACTCACTTATTTTTTTAAGGCACCCAGATGTGCATTTTAAGAACTTCCTCCTGCTATGTCAATAGCAGTATCAGAACAATGACAGCTAATCAAGCTGTCATAAAAAAATAAAAAAATTAATTGGTGGAATGGACCAAAGGGGATAGTCCTGCTTTTCCCCCTCCCAACATTCCCTTTCCATCATTTGAAATTCTGTGGGAAGAATCATCAGACCATTAAATACAAAACCAATTTTCAGTCACCCTTCAAGTGTTTCTATACCATTGTTTAATCTCTGTGTGTACAAACAGCCTCCAACTTGGGTGATCTTAGAAGGTGGTTTGTCAGCCAGCAATCCGGAAGCGGGGTTGTGTCCTTCTTTGAAATAGAATTGTCCACTTTATGAGTGAAAGAAGTCTTTGTGGGCTAGCTTGGGTTGCTGGTTGTCTCTATAGGCAATCTATGACCTTTCCAAAATTCATAAAAGTCTTTTGGGGCTAGCCTCAGTTTCTGGATTCTTGAATGGGCTAGCCTAAGCTATGTAGCCTAAGCTATCATTCAAGACATTATGTGGTATTAGGTGGTCTGCATAGACTTCATGTAATCATAGACACTCAGAGCTAAAGAAATCTCAGAAGTCATGTTGTTCAACCTGTACATTACCCAGAATACCCTCTATTACTCCAAAGGATTGAGAAGGGAATCCATGAGGATTAAGGCAGCCAGAACAGGATCCAAACAGGATTCAGAAGGGCTGGGTCCAAGACCACATTACACTCACTTCTGGCAACAAGAATCTGGCAAAGTCAGCTAGCCTCTTTAAGTCTCAATCTCCTCTGTAAAATGGGTATAATCACCCCACTTTCTATTTGAGATGGGGTAGTGCAGTAATGAATATAAAAGAGCTTAGCACTCACTTGGGCTTGGAATGAAACTCTAGGGCTCAAAAAGTTATCAAACTGTGCATACCCTTTGATCCAGCAGTGTTTCTATTGGGCTTATATCCCAAAGAGATACTGAAGAAGGAAAAGGGACCTGTATGTGCCAAAATGTTTGTGGCAGCCCTGTTTGTAGTGGCTAGAAACTGGAAAATGAATGGATGCCCATCAATTGGAGAATGGCTGGGTAAATTGTGGTATATGAATGTTATGGAATATTATTGCTCTGTAAGGAATGACCAGCAGGATGAATACAGAGAGGCTTGGAGAGACTTACATGGACTGATGCTAAGTGAGATGAGCAGAACCAGGAGATCATTATACACTTCGACAACGATATTGTATGAGGATGTATTCTGATGGAAGTGGATTTCTCTGACAAAGAGACTTAAATGAGTTTCATTGGATAAATGATGGACAGAAACAGCTACACCCAAAGAAGAAATACTGGGAAATGAATGTGAACTATTTGATTTTTGATTTTCTTCCCGAGTTATTTTTACCTTCTGAATCCAATTCTCCCTGTGCAGCGGAGAACTGTTCGGTTCTGCAAATATGTATTGTATCTAGGATATACTGCAACATATTTAACATAAATAGGACTGCTTGCCATCTTGGGGGGGGGGAGGAGGGAGGGAGGGGAAAAAAACGAAACATAAGTGATTGCAAGGGATAATGTTGTGTAAAAATTATCCTGGCATGGATTCTGTCAATACAAAGTTATTATTAAATAAAATTAAATTAAAAAAAAAAAAAAGAAACTCTAGGGCTCATCACCTCCATTTCTATCAGAACGGGCCCTGGCTGGTAGAAAAGGAGGGTTGACCTAAAATTCAGGAGAGTTTGGAAGAGAAGGACTTTATTTCCTAAAGATGAGATGAGATAGTGTGTGAGAGGGGAGCCAGCAGAACAATGGGGGAGATTAGGGGAACAAGCACTGGTTTTGATGTTAAAAGACCCAAGTTTGTGCCCTGATTTTCCCCAGCTATGTGACTCTTGATGAAGTTGATCAACTTCTCTGAACCACAGTTTTTTTTTTTCCATTGGAAAAGAGAAATGGGATGGATGGCTTTGAATTTCTCTTTCTGTATAAGCTGTATGTTCTTATGCTGACCCTGGCTGTGACAAAAAAAAGAAAGGAAGGTCCTTGAGAGAAGAAACTGGCTCACTTTTTTCTTGGATCCCTGGGATCTAGAAACAGCCTGGTACCCTGTACTGGATTAATAAATGCTTTCTGAGAAATTCATGGTGAACTTTGATCTGCTCCAGAAATATGAGTGGTTATTGCAGCTGCAAAGTTTCCTATAAACATAATTAGAGTTTATTAGCAGAGTACTGAATGTCGAGTCCACAGAATTAGGGTTTGAATCCACAGCTCATCTGTGAAACCTCTCTGATCCTTATTTTTCTCATTAGCTAAATAGAGAAAATGAGATCCTTGCCTCACAAAGTTTCCAGGGTCATAGATTTCAAGATGGAAGAGCGAGCAAAAGTCTCTTGTGACCCCTTTGTTTTACAGATGAATAAACTGAGGTCTGGAGCACTTAACTGACTTGATTGTTGCCAAACAGGTACTGAGCCAGAATTGAATCCAGGCTCTCTGACTCCCAATCCAGTGCTTTTTGCCACCTGGTCACACTCCATTTATTGTCCAAATAAGGCTTTTGAAGACTGTGGATCTCGCTCTACAGATGCTTCAGGATTTGACATCCTCTAGAGCCCCCAAGAGGAGAACTGGGAACACAGGTGAATGTGGCTCAGGGAACGCTTGCTGACTGGCTGACTGACTAGAATTCTCCACATTGCAGAAGGACACACTCCCTGCCAGGGTCAAGTTTCATGGGGCCTGTTTTAGGTCCCCGAGTCTGATGTCTGTTTAAAAATGGTCTTTGCCCAGCTCTGGAGAAATGATCAGGGATGAGAGGGATGGCAATCTATAAGTACAGATTAAAGACAGAAAGGGACCTTAGAGGCCTCCAACTTATTCTCTACCAAAAAAAAAAAAAAAAGATTTTGTGTTACAACATCCTTGACAATGGCTTCTGCTGATGTGGAAACTCTCCAGTGCATCAAAGATGGCCCTTCTCCTTTGGGACAGTTCACAGTATTAGGAATCTGAAGCCTAAATATGCTTGTAGGCAACTTCCAGTCATTCTTCCTTGTTCTCTCCTCTATAGCAAGTAGAACAAATTCATCCCTCTCCCATAATGACAGATCTTCAGATACTCAAATACAGCTCCCACACCCTCCCCTCCAAGTTTTCTCCTCTGGAAGGTTTACATTTGATTCCTTTAAAGGATTACTACAGAACCTGACCTCCCAGATCCTCCCTACTGGGGCTGGTGACTTCTGGACACACTCCAGCATCTCTTGGTCTCAAATACTGAATATAACTGGGGGAGGTGACCAGGTGTCTGCCCAGACAGACCAGCTGCTGCCCTCAAAGAGGAGGCTCATGTTCCTTGTTAAATCACTGCATGATAACAACATTAGGGTACAAGGCTGAAAATTATTAAAAGTGAAAGAATCTCAAAGCAAAGGCAAAAGATTCTTAAAACCTCTCCCTCCAACCAATGCATAATGAAATTTAAATTGAATCTAGTTTAAAATCATTTACCTTTTGACATCACATATCAGTACGCTAAGCAGTGGTGGGGAAAGCAAATCACCTTCCAAGCAGAATAAAAAATTACTCTGTCTCTTCTGATTTCACAGTAATTTTCAAATTCCAGCTTCCTTCTTAGAGTTTCCTGAGGGTCAGCCATGGAAGGGTTCTAGGCTCCCTAACAAGACTAGAGAGGTTTCAGTCCATCCCATATTGCCAAGATGAGCCCAGCCCAAAATTGATTGGGCAATATGGAGAACAGTGGTACACGTGAGTTTGTGCTTAGTTAGCCATCCTTGTTTGCAAAGGGCTTTTCCTCAGAGCACTCTTGAAAGGAAGGTACTCAAGGCATGCAAAGGATGAGGCCATTGATAGGTGAAGAAACTGAGGTTAAGGGACTTTCTGTGGCTACTTCTCCCTCTCAGCCCTAGAATCTCCCAAGTTTTAGTCCTGCATCACTAATCGACTCCCGCTGATTGGACTTCCCAAAGTCAACACTATTTCTAAATGTCCAAAACAGAACTCATTCTCATTTCCCTCTCTTCTCATCTAAACTTCCTTGTTTCTGTGCAAGATACCACACATCTTCCAATCCCAAGGTTCATAATTGTGGCAATATCAATAATTCTTTCCTTTCCCTCATCCCACACATCCAATCAGCTGCTGAATCTTCACAGCATCTCTTACCTCTGACTGCTTCTGTCTCTTCACATAGGCTAGCCCTTAGTGGCCACTTTTCTTGATTTCTCGTGGCACAGACTGCCTGAGTATTATAGTTACTACTATTAATGACATTTCTATAAGAAGGTTACAAAGCTTGTCACCTATATGAATCCATTCAGTCTTCACAACAACTCTGTGGTAGATGCTATCGATACCCCTGTTTGAAAGATGAGTAATGTGAAGTGTAAAGAGTGACTTGGAATCACACAGCAAAGAATGTCTGAAGTTACAAGATCTTAGAATTATATTTGGAAGGGAAAAGTGGGTTCCAGTTTAGGAGCATAAGAATAGCTTGCAATGTGTAGAAATCTCTTAACCACTGTTCTCAAAGTACCACCCTTAGGCATGCTGTAGTTTTTTTTTTTTTTTGCTTGCTGGCTTTTTTGTAGTACCTTGAATTTCATTTCCCCATCATTTCTAGTCCTTGGCTCCTAATACAGGAGTGACCAATGGACTACAGAAACATAGAAGTTCAATATCTCCTTGACCTATCAGAATTTTTGCAATTTAACTCTGGCCAAAATGGATGAAAGGAGATGTAACAAAGTTCTGCTTCTCAGGGGTTTAACTAGAACACTCTCTCTTCTTCATTGGAGGCACTCACATATCTTGAAATCCAAACCAGATTTTCATTTTTTTTACTGA